>NW_010116134.1:20039-63028 GCF_000699245.1 Pterocles gutturalis
GCCTTTTAGGCTTTTCTGGTCTAGATGACTTGTGAAACTGTCTTTAGTAAAGAAAAAGAAATTATTTTTCTGTCATGTCTCTACAGCATAATTCTTGTAGTCCAAATATATGTTCTGTGACCAGGGCTTCTGCCCTGCTAATACAGAGTCAAGCAACATTTGTATCACTTCTGGAAAAAGAATGGAGTAGGTGTTTAGAGTGGGCACCCCCTTCAGAATTTTTGCTTACAGGTTTGAGGTTTTGTGGGATGACTTTTATGGCTACAATAGATACTACTGATTTAAAAAAAAAAAAAAATCACAAAAACAAAAACCAAACAAACAAAAAACCCAAACAAAAACCCCCACAACAAACCAGTCTCAAGCATATTAGAATATATGATGACTGTGAGGTACTTGTCCAAATATATTTTATATGATAATGCACTATCACAATAATTTGTACCATCACAGCTGGACTCGTAGTTTTCTGTTAAATGAGCCAAAATATCAGACTTAAGGTGATGAAATTTGAGTGCACATCCAACCTGTAGATGGAAGTTTGAAAACAAAATGTTTGTCATAGGATCAAAATTAGAAGAACACTGAGTTAACTAACAGTTTTTGTGGAAAGGAATATCTTCACTGAGATTATGTAAGAATATTTTTGTGATATTATGTCAGAAGTAACGTAACTGTGGTGTGGTATCTTCCTGATTATAGATGTAGACTTGAAAGAGCTTATTTCTTTCTGTTTAGAGGTTTTATATTGGGATATTTTTTTAATGTTTATCTGTAGACTACAAGTCTAGGGATGTACTGGTGATGAATCTTGGGAAAAATTTACTGTATCAGTTAGCTTTTAAAAAGACCAAAACAAAACAGTTGTATTAACTTCAGTGTAAATGAACTTGAGTTTTCTGCAGCTGTGCTGATAGTAAGTTTTGAAACATATTTATAACTTCTTAATGTAAAGTTCAGACACTTCTAGAGAGAGATTCCTGAATTTTATGCAGTAGAATAAATTTTAGCTGTTCAGCTGTTCTGTGAACTTGTAAAATGAAGAAACCTCCTCTTGATGCAGTTGTTTGATAGTTCAAATATTTTTTTTCAGATCAGATTTCATGATCCTTTGTTTTTACTATGTCATAGGTTGAGGAAGCTTGATAGTGTATTAATATGCAAACAAAAAATCTGATGTACATTTGCCACAAGTGAGCAAAGACCTGTTTTAGTGCATTGTTCGCCTTAGTCTATTTGCTGATTTTCAGTAGTTTATGTAGTCACCAGCATATTTATGATTTATTTACACTACCATGTTTCACTTAGAAGCCTGTGGTTTTATGTGCTTTTGGTGAGAGTCCAAATTAGCTGTATGTTAAAAATTTGAGTTCCCATTCTATTCCTTAATGTCAGCATGCCAAAAAATACAAAAAGCTCCTCTTCTTTATAGTAGGTTTCAATAAAGTTTTAAATTAGAGTAAGGGGCCTCTGTAAATAGATCTAACTTAGGTTTGGTGCCCTAAGAAAACAAATCAACCCTGGCTGTTGTACAGCATGGATCCTTTCCTGTTAATTTTCTGTCCAGCCAGGCAGTGACATTTGGGATTGTGTTAATTTCCTAGTCCCTTATAGGTCCCTTAGGAGGCAATGTTATCACTTCAGAGAGTACGGTCCCTGCTGCAGGCAAGCCCTGTTCTCTAATCTGTCTTCATGGTTGTGCTCTAGGCGATTTGCTTCGCGTACCATGCTCCTTGACGGCACTGTGCTGCCTAACAGATTTTACAACTGATTGCTTGATTGCTCTCAGGAAGGGTGCGGTTTTTTTTCTCTCCTTTTCTGGGTTCCTTAGCCTGATGTGTGCAGCAATAAGGATAGGCAAGACAGCTGTCCTGCCCTTGTGCTACTCAGCTGTGCTTTTCTGAGTAATTTTCTGAATAAAGCTGGCATTACCCACAGAGTGAACTATCAAAAAAGTTTTGCATTTCAGACTCTGCAAAAATAAAACATTAGCTCTGTCCCAGTTTGAGTTTATAACTTAGTGTATGTATATGCTTTGCACAGATAAGCAAAAGAAGGAATAAAGCAAATTAAAATAACCCAATGAATATGTTCTGCCAGTGAGCTGTGGTGATCCTAAATAACAGACAGATCAACCACCAGTGTGCTAGGGATCAGCAACTTATTTTCAGTTTTTCAAATTTGATGGACAACTTCCTAGTTCCAAAGAAGTGGGCCTTTTTTAGGCCAGCTTTGAGAGGGTACATTATAGATGAAGTGCACCGTGGGTAGGATACTGAACGTGTGGCAGAATTGCGTAATGAAAGATATCACTTATGATGTGATGATGGGAAAAAAGTTACAATAAACCTTATAATAAGGTCAGGGCCTATCAAAAAGCTAAAGTGATCATGAGGTTTGCACAATATGCTACTCAGTCGTATCTAAAATTTGCATCTTAATTCTGACCAAATTTCTCTTTTTGTTTAGTATTTTTTCCTGGAAAAGGACATAAATTTCCATGTATCTCCTTGGAAAAGCCCATTAGGGAAATTAATACAGTTTGGGGACTAGTAATTGTTTTCCCCTCTGTTTTACATTGACTATGCTAACAAGATTGTGTTACCGTGGGGATATGTTTTATCTTTTCAGTGCTTTGGTGTTAGAGAGATTCTAAAGGAAAATCTTCGTGAGATATATACATAGGGAAAAAGCAAGGTATCTTGCATGAGTTTTTGAAAAATAAAAAGAAAAAAGGGAAAAGAAAATCTGGAGTTGACATTATGGGCATTTATGGTGATTTCATGTACAAAATGTACCATTCTAGAGTTATTAAATTTGGCAGACTAACAAGAATTCAATCTACCTGGCAGTAATTATCAAAAGAACAAGGCAAAAGGTTTCTTGAAACCAAAGATCTTGTCCGATGAATTGTAGGGTACTGTGATTAAAAAATTAAACACCAGAAAGAACAAATTTGAAGGGCATCTGCTTTTGATGACTCACCGAAGAAGAGTAACATGTAATTGACATTCTCTCTCTTTTGTCTATGCTGGGTTTTTTTGTAGATTGGTGTCCTTTATAGTTCATTTACTAATAATATAGCAAATCATCCATTATTCTGATTCTGTTCTCCGTTACTCTAGCTGGCTGGTAATTGTGTGAAGTGTGTTTAAAACATCACAAGGTTTTGCTTTTCAGTGCTTGATAAATCCTGCAGTTACCACCTTCATTTATCCATATCTGCACCTGCATTTCAAATCAAAAGAAAATTCAAGGAAATAGATGAATTATATGAAAGGGGAATGACCTTTTTTTACACACACTAGCTATTACTGGAGTGAACTGCATTGCTGACTGCTCACTATTAGGCAGATGGTACTGTTGGTAGTGGTTAAGGCAATCTTGTGTGTTACTTATTATAGCTAATCAGAGTTAGAAATTTCCTTTTAAACAAATTTTTACTTGATTTCTTTAATTTTGAGCTGTTTGTGAAGGAGCTGGGGGGATGAATTTTGTGTAAAAACTGTATATCACAACTGGATAAAAGAAAAAGATGTACAGCCTTTGCAGCTCTGAGATTTTATCTAGAGACTTGGGCTAGTATACAGGATATTACAGCATCCCAAGTTGGATGATGGTGGTAGGCATTGGACAGTGGGTTAGATTTGTTTGACCTAAGGTTACTTTTTTTTTTTCTAGCTTCATTTAGTCAAGGGATTGGGAGAATTAGTAAAAGTGATGGAAGAAATTTGAGTAACTTAGATTTGAAGTTAAGTTTTTCTCTGAGCTGGTCCCTCTAATTTGCTGGATACAGTGCTTGTGCTAATAAACTTGACTAATAAATGTGATACCAATTTACTTTAGAATCAGAGACATCTACATATTGTTGATAACTCTAAAGGAAAAGCATTGCCTGTTTCCATAGCTTCTTCATCACCACAGAGATTAAAGAGATTGCTTTAGCACATTTATAAATTTCCTTAGTCTAGAGCATTTAGTTTGTGTAATTTTCCTTTCTTTCAGAAACTCTCAGTTCCTCATTGGTGCTATGTTGAGTCTGCAGCGTAATGACCTCAGAAGCTGTTGCGCCTGCTGACTGTGCTGAAGACTGGTGGCCATGTTTGGTAGCTTTTTTTCTAGTTGAGACCTGCTTTAGTCTTTTTCTGGCTGAAACTGTTTTCTGCACGATTGCTTCCTGCATTAGAGGAGAGAAACACTTGGCTTGCCCCGTCTGATATTCTAGTAAAATTGCTGATCCTTCATCACAGGAGTAATGATATTTGATGCTTAAGGGGCAGCAGTCTTAGGACAAGTGTCCTCATAAGTTCAATAAGTCCCAATAAGAGTACAAATCTCAATGCAGCATACCAGCAATGACAGGCGACCAATCAAATCCACACAGCACAAAAATCAGGTATTGCCTACTTTTGGTAGCAGAAATACTCACTGCTGTTTTATCCTTGGCATTAGCACAGGATTGCTGGTGTTCAAGATTTCTGGTAGGAGGTCTGCAGTAAAAAGCACCTGCTGTGTTGCTTCTCAAGTGTGGTTGTTGTCCTGGATCTTCAGAAACAGGACTCTCATAATATTGTATTATGACAGACGGGGGTGAGCAGCTTTCTGATGTCCTCTGACTGACTTTGCCACGAGAGTAGCTGTCCCTTCTTTCATGATACAGATTTATTGAAGTTGTTTTCAGATGGAAAAAAATTGAGAGAGCTAAATATCTGCTTAGAGATATTCAGTGAGCCGTCTGAACTGTTCAGCCTGAAGAAAAGGCTTGGGGAAGGGGGGATATTGACAGTGTATAGATACCTAATGGGAGAGAATGAAGATGAGGGAGCCAGACTTGTTTTCAGTAGTGCTCACTGACAGGACAAGAGGCAGTGAATACAGATGAAAGCACATGAAATTCCTTCTGAACATAAGACTTCTTTACAGTGAGGGTGATCCAACAGAAAAAGAAGGTTCCCCAGACAGGCTGCGGGGTCTCTGTGGAGGTATTTAAAATCCAACTGGATATGGACAGCCTGCTCTAGCTGACCCTGCCTGAGCAGGGAGATTAGGCTAGATGATTTCAAGAGATCTCTTCCAACCTAAATGATTCTGTGATTCTGAATTTCCTTGGAAAGCTGACTTGCAGCCCTGGGTGTTCTGGGAGACAGAAAGGGCTATTGTTTTCTTTATGAAATAAAGAAGTAGTGTTTTGGCCCACTCATTGATTCAGGTCATGATGGCTACCTTGGGTTTCACACATTTGGTGCACACCTACAGCAGCTTCCAGTTTAGTTTATTCTGAGAAGAACCCGGTCTTCTGAAGGGCCAAAACCATTTTGCAAGTCTAAGCAGTGTGGATTAAGTGAGGTTTATTGGGGGATTCATTTCAAAACCTACTGCAGGTTTAGATTTGGAAATAAAAATGCTAATGTAGACAGTCATTGAGTGGCAAGAGATCAGCATATATTTGTGGAATAGAATAAGACTTCTTCACAGAAATCAGGCAGGTATTTTTTGGGTAGATTGCTTTTCTCCATAGAATCAAATAAATATTTTCCCTGATTACTTTTTACCACACAAAAAAGTTCAAGATAGCAAATACTTAATTACAAATGATGATCTTAGCTTTCTCATATTTCAGCCTACAGCAGGAGGGAACTAGTCCAATCTGACAGTGCTGGTGGTCTTGGCTAAGTCAAGTTACATGGCTTTTTCATTCTGAAATGTATTTGCAAGAAAAGGACACCACATGAATGATGCCCTTTTCTCTATTAGAAAAAGTCCAGAAAGTCAGTTTACTCTTCGAGACAATTATGAATTGAATGGCTTAGATGTTCTTATCACCTGTCAAGGAAATGGTGAAGGAGGTAGCAATGAGTGGTTGTGGAGTGTCATGCAGAGCAAAATTGGGCACAGGACTTGGTCTTAAGCATTGCTTCTGCGTGAGATCACCTGGTTTGGCGAGAGGTCAAAAGCTCATCTTTACTGCCTTCATGGAGCCAACTGGTGATGCCCTGAATTGCCTCAGTGCCTGTGTGTGTCCACAACTTTCCCATCTTTCATTCTGGAGTTCCTTTGCTGATTGTTTATTACTGTGTTTGGCTCACTAATAATGGTACCTTTTTTCCATCCTGTACCCATGAGTAACTTGATTGACCTTGATTCATATGAGGCAGATGATGTTGAATAACACGTACCTCTTTGAAACAAAGGAGTGAGGGTGATCATAATTTGTTCCGTGTTAAGTCTTGCAGGTGAAGCAGCTGAGTTCAGAAGGGTAAAGTGTGGGGTTTGGTGGTTTTTCAGTGAGAATTATTAAAAGGGGAATGCATGCAAGGACACATCCTCAAAGGAGGTTAGTTCTCATTCATTTTTTCAGAAACTCAGTCCTTCTTTGAGCTCATTGTCCTGATAATTCTTCCTCTGCCTCTCTATCCTCCCCATAGTGTGTGATGTCCCTGCATAGTTAGCACTGCTTCAGTATCTTTCTAACTGCTAAGTGTTGCACTTTTCAGGAGCTTATCTTCAGTGGATAGTGAGCTGTGTCTCCTTAAGTTACTGCCTCTTCCTTGAAGTGACCATAGACAATTTATTGGATTCCTGAGAGTGTGGTGTGATGGTTGTTCTACGCTGGTACTATCTCTTAGCAGTGTAAAAGAACATGTTTTAAAATAAGCAATACAAGAGATGTGAGCTACTTGTCAAACTTGTAACTGACAGTGTTGCAATGTGAAGTTGTCCGAGCTTCGGTGACTGGGGTGACTCTCATAGGCAGTGAGCTTATGCATAGACCATTCTGTTGATCTGATCTAAGGGGTTGTTGCTACTGAAAGGGGAAAGGCATTTTCCTCGTGGAGGCTGTATGGTTATCTCTCCTCTCTAGTGCTAACGTTAACCAGTGAGACCTTCCTATGAGTTGATTTCATGTGTGAGAATAATAAAAAAAAAACCAACCAACCCACCTGTCTGACAGTTGCAGGAAGTTACAGCTGTTGACACAAATATCTAATTAGAATTGATGTTGTTATTATAGTGTAAGTGGCAGGGCTTAACCAGGAGTGAAGGGAGGGCAAAAGGGAGACAAAAGACATCTCTTTCTGTTAATGTTGGAACCCTACCTTTTAAGTGTGTGGTCGATACCTTGTGTGTTTAACTTCAAGAAATAGGTCCCAGTTCTGTAATCTTTAAAACTACATTTATACTGCTAAATGCACTTGCTTCAGGGGGTTATACCTGGTCTTCAGGCCAAGTGGTGTGAAGTGGTGTTGGGCTAGTTTCCTACAGAGCAGGCTGGCCATGTTCATGCAGAGCGGTACTTTGCCTTAAATCTTCTTCGGGTCCTGTGTGGTACCTCTGGGGCTCTAAGCCTCAGTTACTGTCTCGTGTGTGCCAAGTGCCTGAACTAGAGAGACCTGTGTTGTGGAAGAGTAGTGTTTTTATGAAACTGAGAGTTGTGTTGTGTGACTTGAGGTACAATGTGAGGAGATGTGGGAGTGTGTGAAGGGGTCTACTCTTCTGGGGTACTGTTGTAGGACCAGCTTGGTGCAGTCTTGTTAATGCAGCTTTTGGGGAGTGTTCTCTGGAGCTTTATTTTGGAAGGAAGGTTGGATCGCTTGCTGAGGAACGTGGGAGCAAACTAACATCTGTATAAAGTGGATTACCAGGAAATCAAGATCTGGGGATGAACTGAGTTAGCTGAAATTACAGACCTACCTGAAGAGAAAGAATGCTTCTGTTAACATCAGCTTGATTTGATTCAGCATGTTGAGGGAGATGATTCTGCCCTTCTACTCTGCTCTGGTGAGACCCCACCTGGAGTACTGCATCTAGCTCTGGGGTCCTCAGTACAGGAAAGACATTGACCTGTTGGAGTGAGTCCAGAGGAGGGCCATGAAGAAGATGAGAAGGCTGGAGGACCTCCCATATGAGGACAGGCTGAGGGAGTGGGGGTTGTTCAGCCTGGAGAAGAGAAGGCTCCAGGGAGACCCTATTGAGGCCTTTCAATACTTAAAGGAGGCTTATGAGAAAGATAGGGACAAACTTTTTAATGGGGTCTGTAGTGATAGGACAAGGGGTAATGGTTTTAAACTAAAACAGGATAGATTAAGACTAAATGAAAGGAAGAAATTTTTTACGATGAGGGTGGTGAAACACTGGAACAGGTTGCCCAGCGAGGTGGTGGGTGCCCCATTCCTGGCAACATTCAAGGTCAGGTTGGACTGCGCTCTGAGCAGCCTGATCTAGTTGGAAGATGTCCCTGCTCATTGTTGGACTAATGATCTTTGGAGATCCCTACTAACCCAAACTGTTCTATGATTCTGTGATTTATATAGCAGTCTTCCTGAATTGTGGGCTGTAGTGTCATAAATAATACTTTTTAACTCAAGCTATTGTAGTTGCTTTCTTTCCCTTTGTTGCAGCATCCCACTACATTTTGGCCTTTGCAGAGATCTATGTACTATGCTTCTATTCCTTCAGATGAGGCTGTAGTCTTAAGGATAAAAAGTCAGAAGTAATTTAGGTTTAAGTATTTTAACTCCTATATCATTTTGCTTATTTCAGGTACATGCAGAGTTTCCTTGAGCTTTTAGAATATGAAAATAAAAGTCCCGAGGATCCTCATGTTCTGGATGAGTGAGTAATTTTTGTTTTCCTGTGATGGTTCTTTTTAAAATAATCTGTCTCAAACAAGTGTTTCTGTACTATAGGGTAGGAGTGATCTTATTTGTAAGGTAGAATTTGTGCAGCAAAGGCCAAAATTGTAATCTGGAGCAGAATATAGAAATCTGAGTGCTTTTGAACAATATATTTTGCATTTATACGGTCTTCATAGTTTAAGAAACTTGATAAAATGCTTCCTTACAGGGCTGTATTGAGAAAACAGCATGTGCGTGAGAATATACTTGCCTGTCAAATACTTAGTCATTTTAGTAAATGTTGAGCTTAGTACTCTGAATGTGTTAATATACATTATATACAACAAAGTGTCAATCATTGGTTTTGTCTAAAAGATTTTTTTTAATGGGCTTCAACTATTGGTGTTCAGCTACCTCATTGAGTAATATTATGTTATGAGAAGGAAGGAATGATTAGCTAATTTTCTTTGTCAACAAAATTATTAAAACTGTCATTAGAGTGTTTCCCTGAAATTTGTATACATAAAACAGAAAAAAACCCCCACGTGTACATGAGATAAACAGGTGCAACATATGCATCAGAGGCTTAAAAAGAAAACAAAAAACCCAGCACTAAGCTCTATAGTTACCCTCTACTGTGTAGCAGACAACTTTGTTTTAGGTGATAACTTCTTGCAAGTTTTTTTTGCTCTGTTGATTAGTTTTCTTAGGGTAGCTTGTCTTTTAAACTTGAATTTCTTTTTAACCTCTGGAAGGCTTACTTGATAAAGCAGTGCTTTATAGGAAGTGTTTAAAACATCTTGAAGTCCAACAAATGCTCTGTTTGCAAGATGTGGCCTGTGCTGTGCAAAAATGGTATTCTGTCTGTAGTTTTAGATACATTAACTGTTATGTTAGGTTAGGTTAAGTAAGGGTTTTATTGGGTATTGCATTTCAGTCATTATGCTCTTTTGGTTATGGGCGTGTTATATGAGATCTTGACACTTTATTTTTAAAGTGTCAAGCAGTACATGCAGGAGAAGCTCAAGTGCACGAGTAATGAACTCCCTGCGTGGCAGAACTGTAGAAAAAGCTGTAAGAATTATAGACTGAGTTAATTGTAGTGCCATTAAGCAAGGGAAAGAAAGTACCCGTTTCCTCAGTGTGAGTCCTAAGCTGGAATACTGTCTGCAGTTCTGGGTACTACATATTAAGAAATTTAAACTCATGTGGAGAGTGTTGATGAGAAAGGAGCAAGAGTTAGAGACTGGGAGAGTTCCACCTCTGAGTAATGTTAAAGGCATTTGTTTAGACTGGCAAAAAAAGAGATTGAAGTGCAAGACACTGCGAATCTGTGCAAAAAAAGTCACTGTAGTAAAGGGTGATTGGTTGTTCTTAAGTGAAGAAGTGGAGAACTAAAAAAAGGCTGATTTTTATTCAAGTTGAGACCATATACAAGACAAAAAGTACAAATTCTACTATTGGTGAGAACAGACTGAGACTGTTTCAGAAGGCTGTAAAGTATCTCATTTTAAAACCTTTCAAGAGTAGATCAGGTAGCTTTCAGTGATGTTCTAGGCATGCTTTTTCTGTAGTGGATAAATTAGATGAACTTTTCCATTACCTTTAGCTGGTACATTTTGTGATTCTGTACTTAGAGCCTGTTTGCTGATGGGACAAGAATTTCTGTTTGTGACTAGTTTAGCGGTAAGTTTTCCTACTGCTTGACTTAAAGTCTGTTGCCTTTTGAAGATAGCATAAGCTGTTGTAGACATCTAAGTGAGACTGGCAAGTGTAACACAGGTCCTGTTAAGCCTGTAACATCTGCGATGTGCAGGTAGAGGCAAAGTGGTTATGTAGCTTCTGGTACCATCTTACATGTTCTGTATTTAGGTAACTGAACTTAATTTTTTGTAGACTTCAGAGGTTCAAGGTAAATGGCAATATATATTTAAGAAGGTTGATGGACAGTTTTCTTGGATATCTGTTTTTAGAGTGTTCATAATTATCAAATGAAACAGAAGCAGCATGAGTACAGCCAGGCACTATAGTGTCTTGTTTTGAAAATGAACATCAGATCTCAGTGGTTACAGATCACACAGAATCAAGACTTAATAAACATAAAAAGAGTCTACAAATCTTTTAAGCATTGAAGTATTTTAAGCTGTCCAGTTAACAAGATCAGTAGGTAAGAGAACGGTCATTCTGTATTGTGATAGATAGTATTTAGACTGGGGAATTAGGCAATTAAAACTCCCCCCTTTCTATGCAACAAAATAATATTGAAAGACTACTGAACTGTTTGTTAACACACAGGCAAAAACTGGTGGTTAGACTGAGGATGGTGAAAAAACTGTTAAAAATGAATCCTACCTTCCTTTGGAGCTGGCAGTGTGGAGTGGGAGAAATAATTTTTAAAGTGTATCACTTGTTAAGGGTGGTATGGTGTACTATCAACTGATTGTCTTGGCTAAGTGGTTATGAAAAGGAAGGAAGTATCTGCTTTAAATGTGGTGGCTACATGGTAGTCTTTTTTTTACTTTTGGCAGTCTTAATGTCCTTTCCCCTGCCCATGGCAGGGGGATTGGACTAGATGACCTTTTAAGGTCCCTTCCAACCCAGACTATTCTGTGATTCCTTCCTTAGCTGGTCTATATTCTACTTTTGATAAAAATAATTAATACATTTCTTTTCAGTGTTCATTATAAATCTACTGAAAATTTTTTGCAGTTGATGTTTTTTTAAAAAGGATCTGTAGAATTGCAGATATAGGCATAGCTGAACAAGTCTCTCAGCTGTGCTTTCTTTTGAAAGCTGCATTTCACAGTGTACACTTTTTTTAAACAAGATCATGTAATCATTGTGGGTTAATTTAATATTAGAGAATGTAGCAGAGTTGAGTAGTACTGATTTTTCTATGTCTAGGCTTTAGAAAGCTATTAATAATTCATATTTCAAATGTGGATGTGTTTGTATATGGGGAAAAAAAAGGATGAGCACTTTGAAGATCATAGCTGTTGAGCTGCCTTGGAAGGAAAAACAAAAATCCTCCAAGCTGTTTCAAAGTAAGTGTGTACTTGTGAACAGGTGCTTGTTAAAAGCAATGGAAGTAATATCGTGAAACTTGCTGAGCTACCACAGAGAAGAGCCTGTCAAAGCACTGTTGTATGCACTCTGCCATCCAGTGGTGTAAAAGGAAACTGAACAGAAGACACAGTGATAATAATTACCTATTCTGATATTCAAACTTATCACAATAGATGCCAGGTAAAGGAAATGCATTCAAAAGTTAATGCTGCATGGGTTGAGGTATTGGGAAGAAAGTATGGGGTGTAAAACTTCTCAAGAAATTATGAAGGGCAGTCAGGTTGCTTTTCTTGAGTTTCCAATCTTCCAGCTACTGTTGGTTGCAGAGAATGAGAGTTGCCATGGTGCATATGATTGCAATGAAAGAAAATCTTGTTGTTTTCCGTTAATGGCAAAGAGATTTAATTTAAATAAATGTTTTGGGAGGAATAACTGAATTTGAGGCCCTAAATATTTCACAGATCTCATAAGAGGTTGACCAAATATTTCTCTTTAAATAGGTTTGTTTAGGTACTACTCTATTTTTATCTTCTCTGATAACTTTTTATTGACTGGGAGAGATAGTAAACAGATAAAATGGTTATGCTATGGGGAGTTGAAAACAGAAGTGAGAGATTGAGTTTAATTTTACTTTTAACAATCTGTTTCTAATTTTGTTTCCTCTAGCTTTTTAGATGTTTTAATTAAAGTCAGGAACAGACACAATGATGTGGTTCCAACTATGGCGCAAGGGGTGATTGAATACAAGGAAAAATATGGCTTTGATCCATTTGTTAGCAGTAACATCCAGTATTTTCTAGATAGATTCTACACCAACCGCATCTCTTTCCGTATGCTTATTAACCAACACAGTAAGTAATTGCTTTTTTTGTTCTTGAACTTATTGGTTATTGCTTGTAAAACCAAAGCCATAGCTTTTTGTTTTGTTTTTCCATACTCATGACTAATTCTTAATATTCTGTGCTAATTATGGTAGAAGATATACTGGCATCTGGTTAATTTGGTGCTTTGCAGTTGTCAGAAATTAATCCAAAACACCAATACGCTTTCTTTTAGAGTTGTCAGGCTTTGTCAATGTGGCTGTCGCTTTTTAATCTTTTTTTGTCAGAGACAGCTTGCATAGTGATATATGAAGTATCTTTAGATAGTAGTAGAATACTTGTATCTTTCTGCTTACAAATATCAACATAGATTGTCGAGCTGACATTTATTTCATAATGAAATGCAAGGATGCCATAAATTTTGAGTAAGTTATGCACTATATATATTATTATTTCAGCAAGTTATCTAGACTTTCTTACCTTCTAAAGAGGTTGAGTATTCCTAACTTAAGTTGTAAATTATCCCTTGTCTCCCTCTACTTCCTGTTTCCTATTTATGAATAAATGCTAGAATTAGTCCTTTGTCATTAGGCTCTGTTTCCTCTGTTACTAAGAAACTTACTTTTTAATATTTGTATTACAGAGTGCAGGGAGTTACTTGCACAGCTCCTATTAACCACTGTGTGCCACCATGCAGAAAGTGATCTATATGAAGTTAAAGACAGTCATGTGATCTTCTTTTTTAGTGTATCTTGTGCCTTTTAGTTCTAGAGCTTCATTCTCTGCCCGGTATTCTGCTTTTATGAGCTTTTAGAAATTGTCATATGTTGCAGATAATGTGTATGCTAGAGTACTGTAGTGTAAGGTATTTTACTACAATTTGTGTGTCTTTCCAGTAACCCTTTATGTGACTAAAAATGCCTTGCTGTGTTTGTACAAGTAATTTTAAAGTGGCAAAGAATACAGAATGAGATGAATGTGCAGCTTATTCTTTACCTGTACCTGGGCAGACAAATGAGAGACACCAACCCAAGTTAAGTTAAAAGGCTCTCATAGAAGAGTTCTGGTAATACGTAAAAACATGGTCCTAATAGAATTATTGGGGCAAGTGGTGGCATAATTTGCACTAGTTCTCAAATATTACTTATTTAATTGAACTGAAATGGCTTTTCCTATGGTCACTCTTATTTAACTTATTGAAACTTAAAACCACATATAGATGCTTAAAGTTTAGTTCATCTTGTACAGTACCTCTATGGTAGGCAATGCTACTGATCCATCTTTGATGTCTAATATTAATCTTGAAGCATTGTTGAAAAAGACAATTGGAAAGCAGAATGGAGAAACAGGTTTTTATGTAGTTTGCATTTGTTTCATATGTTTTTGACAGACTATTTCTTACAGTGCAGTTCTACAAGGTACAGCATGCCATTCTACTAGCTCAGCATGACTGGAATAGGAAAAGCTTTCATATCTTGTTTTGCTCACCTCATACCGCATCTGTTTCATATCAGAGCCGACTAACTTGCTAAAATAGCAGAAAATAATTTCTGCAAAAAAGTGTAAAATGTTTCTACTTCTTTGAGAGCTAAACTCTTGGTGAACGATCTGGTGAGTGCCAGACCCTTGTGCAAAGGGAGGTAGGAAGCATACTGCTCGGAGCAAGGGAGAAGGTTGAGTGAGTGAGACTTTTGTGCCACCTGTGAAATTGCAGCTTAAGTGAGTGTAAAAGGGTTTTTATGATGTCTTAGTTCTCAGTCCTTTTTACTATAATATTTTCACTGTTGTGAGTGCTTCTGTTCTGACATAATGGTGTAAATGAAGCATTTTACATTTTAGCATTATCTAATTTTTGATAGTCCACTTTGAAATGTGGGTTTTCACCTTAAAAAGGGGAAAAAAAGAGGAGAAATCCTAAACAAGGATTCTGGCAATTTGCTGGAGTATCTTTTTACAAAATGATGCAGTATACAGTAGGTTTCAGATACCACCAGATTTAAACTTTCTGGGTTACCTCAAGCATAATAGATAATTTACTGCCACTTCTTTTTCCTTTTAGCACTTCTTTTTGGCGGAGATATTAATCCTGCTCATCCCAAGCATATTGGAAGCATTGATCCTAATTGTGATGTGGCAGAGGTGGTTAAAGGTAAGATGAAGTTAATATTTTTGTTGATTTTAAAAACCACCACAACTTAGAATGTGCATGGATATGTTACTGAGATATAAGAGACTGAAGGTGATTTAAGTTAATTTAATAAAAACTAAGAAATGGAAGTTCTGCTGCTGCTTACAATAAAGCCATGGGCTTATTGAGACTTTCTAATGTCTTAGTTATTAGGAATAGAGAGAGTTTTGGTATGTTAACAGAACTAAGAAAGCAGTTGAATTTTTTCATAACTTCAACTGTCCTTTAAAAGGTCATATTAAGTGTGTGTTTTGCTAAACTTTAGACATTTTATTCCCTAAAAATCTTAGAAGCAGGTTCTCATGTACTGCTTTTTTATCTGATGCTGGTACTCAAGAAAATTGCAAGTGAAATTTGCCAATTTGTTTAGTTAGGCCTTTCAGTAAAACGTCCTCAGGTGTACAGATACTCCAGTGAAGCTTGCTATTACTATGTGCATCTGATCATATCACATCCTGCTCTTTCTTATAGAGAAGATACATACGTAATGGTTGTATCTGAATGATAGGTCACAGTCGCATTAGAAATCCTTTTTGCTTAATAAACCCTGTTTACTTAGTGTTGTGAATGTTCATATGCTTTCATCTTGTTAGTTGAAGGCTCACACTCTGGGTGTATCTATTTACAAACACAGGTCTTGCTGTAGAAATGAATTCCACTCTCTGTCCTTCACTGCTATTTGTGCAGCTGCAAGAGGGGAAGAATGTGTTCCTCCCCTTCCCTTTCTTTGAGCCTTTGGTGAACTAAGAGGGAAACCTTTTTTACGTCAGACTTTGACCTGCATGATAACTTGCTTTGTGTTGTAGATGCTTTTTACTGTTATGAAGGCTTCTTGACTTGTAGGTCTTCTTGACTCTAAGGTGGCCTTTTTTCAGCAGCTTTCTTTAGGTTGATCCTACTCCACTTTGACCTCAGTATTGTATATGTTAGTCATGTTGTTTGTTTAGATACTCCTTCTAATAGCAATGTTTGAATCTGTTTTGATCATCAAATTCATAGTTGCTGTGTTGGACAGAGGAGTGCATAGTGCAGAAGGTGCTTAGTCCAGTTTTCAAGCCAGTAGCTAAAGCAGATCTTCTACATCTGAAGAAATATTCACTAACAAAATGAGGACATCATGAACAGTATCCAGTGTTGTCCTTCAAATAAACAAGATATCCTTAAAAACAGCATATCTAGAGTCAAGGTTATTGAGGCCATATCCTTGTAGAACTGGTGGAGGGGTTGATTTACATTCTGTATACTGTGCTAGCTCAAAAATCTTATGGTTCACAGGCAGCATTCTGAGCAATTTGTCAGAGTTAAGATGCTGATTTTGTCACTCTGTGGCAGCTATGAGTTCAGTATGCCCTTTGGACATTGAAGAAATTATTTAAACAGCTGCTGCTTATTTCAAGCAGCTCCACCAAGTGTTGTGTCTGTAACTGCCTGAGGTGGATCTCTGTATCTCACTGACTGTCCTACAATAAGATTTCTGAGCTGACAGCAAATCCAGGCTTGTTCCTGGAGCCTGAATTTTAGATGTACTAATAGATCCCTCACTCTTGTTGCTACTTATCTCCAGCCATGGATGTGAAGCACACTTTGAACTTTGCAGTCTCTTTTACAGTCTTGGGACTCTGCCAAAGAATTGGTGTTTAGGGGATGGTAAAATGTCAGACTGCCTTCAGACTCTGACACAGTTCTGCTTAGGGCTGGGTATTTTACTGGATTGTCAAGAGATAGTGCTCTCCCGTTCATCTCAAGGGTGTTAAGGTGGCTACTTCTTGAAAATGGATGAAAATTCTACTTTAAATTTAGGGAGGCTAAATGGATTTATTCAGAGCTTCTTTGTTCTCAAGTTTTGCATGGTGGCTGTGTCTGCTCCACATCCATGTGTCAAGGACTTTTGGTTTATTCCTGCAGTTACTGATTTGTTTTTTAGAGGCCTTGAGGTTTTTCTCTGCAATAGGAATCCAACTTCTGTCCCCTGGATCTTTATCTAACTTTCACTTCTGTGATATGGAAACTCTTTGAAATGTGCTTATGTTTTCCTTCCTCCATGTAGGTGGCCTTATGGTCACACTAGCTACATGGCTATCCCGCTTTTGATTACTGAGTCAAGATTGTGACTGTGCTTCTTATGCCTCTTTTTTTTTTAAAGCACAGAACTTCTGATGGCCTTGGGAGTACTCCTGAGATTATTTTAGAATATCATCTAAGTGTAGATGTTCCTGCATATTTTTTTTTCCTAAATTATGTGCATCACAGGCTGAGGTTCTCTGCACAGCTTGGGTGTTCAATGGGATTTTGATCTTTTTACTAGGACATATTTTATTGTGTTAGTGACAGGACCCTTTTAGTCTTTGGAACTGACCATCTTGACACAAAAGATTCCTTCTGGAGAGCTGGTTTTGTGAGCCGTTCCTGGGACATGATCAAGAACATTTCTAGTGTTGATTAGCTCCTTTTTACTAAACCTCAAAGAGTATTTGTCAGCCTTGTGTGATATGTCCAACCTTGCAGATGTCAGAACAACTGATAGAAATTTTTTTCAGATAACAGGGTGCATTATAGATTATTTCTGTAGACATCTTGAAGGAGGACAATTGTAGGTAACCAGCCCTCTCTGGGAAGCAGTGATTTTACTTTCTTTGTGCTTGTCGCATAGCTCTGAGTCTTGGCAGTGACTGTTTTCTTTAGTAGTGTCGATTTGGACAGGAGAAGGAGGTACATGTAGGGCAAGGTCAAATGCTATTGGTATGGTACCTTAGCAAAGTTATCTCTGTCTGCAGAACTGCCCATCTGTTATGTACTTGCTCTGAGCTCATGCTTATTATGAGGAAGCCTCTTTTCATTAAGGTAGCTTAAGCAATGTAGTTAGAACGTGTTTGAGTTTGTAGTTTCTCTTGAAGCTAATACTTGCTGCTTGTTTCTAAAATATTTTTGTGAATGAGGTACCAGTGAATATTTAGAACCACTAAGAAATCTTTCAAACAAAAGCTAAGTGTTCTCGCTTTATTTTGACAATACACAAAGCCTGATTTTGGATTATGGGGAGGCAGGGTTTTTTTTGTTTTAGTAGAGGAAAGAATGAAGAGTCTTAAAGATTACAGCTTTCCCCCCAAAAGACTGTGAAAATCAAGGATTATAAACAGTATTGTGTTTGGAAAAACTGAATTTATGGTTGCAATGTCATCCCTTTTTATTTGAGATGGAAAGAACAAGCATTACATTGTGATCGGGACATGACAAATAAGTAGATATTATGGTCAGCCTAAAATTATACCCTTCTGGTTTCAAGCCCTGAAGACAAAAAATAGCTTGTCTCTAGTAATCTGCTTTTGTAGGGGTTTAAATAGAATTTGCCCTTTCTTGACAAATGGACTATAAGCATACAGAGAAAAAGGGATTAGAATGGATACCAGCTTCACACTTGTAAACTAGCTACTAAAATGAGTGTTCTGCTTGTAGTCTTTTACATACAGGATGAACTTTGCTAGTCATCTCTAGATGATTTTCATAAATCAGTGTTCTGTTCTGTTGTTCTATAGATGCTTATGAAACAGCTAAGATGTTATGTGAGCAGTACTATACGGTGGCACCTGATCTGGAAGTTGAAGAATTCAATGGTAATTCTGAAATTAATTAAATTTAAGTGGTGTATGTAAGAAAAAGCATTTCTAATATCTGCGATTTTTAGTTTTGTTAATAAATTATAAGTTCAAATTTGAACTCTGCAGTACTGTATGCAGAGCTGCTTTTCTTCTAATGTGTTTACATGCGCGCCGGAATTATAGTTTATCATCATGAGATGTTTACTTGAAGCTGAATGCAGAGTGCTGTCTGCTGAATTCACTGTCACTTTAAGGAAAATAAAGTGGTCAAGAATCCTTGTAACTAGGAAGGAAACACACCTGCCTTCCAACTAATCTTTTAATAGAGCTGAAACTTGTTTCATTTTGAAGTATGCTTTTAAATTCCGTTGTCAGGCTCTGCACCAGTGATGGGCTCTCCTGTGTGAGATGGCAAAATTAGAATTTTTTTTTTTTACATAGTGTATGCTTTAAGTCCTGTCATAACCTTCTCACATGAAAATCTGTTACAAGTTGATTGCAAAGGTGAAAATTGGATGCTATGGAACTGATGAGACAGTCCTTGTCATTATATTGACTGAGCTTTGTTCATAATTTCTATTGACAAAAGGCAGATTATTTTTTCAAGTTAAAAAAATTGTTTTGAGTGATCCTCTCACAAATTTTGGTTAGCTATCCAAACATAAGACTAAGATGTTTCCAAACTTCAGCAGAATTGGAAGTGTCTCAAAATTGGTAACACTCAAAATGGAGAGAGTGATATATGGGAACACATGTTGCTCAAAGTACTGTTTAATATTATAGAAATACTTCTCTACACAAAGTGATATTGTCAACACTAATGCATTACTACCAGTTCCGTCTCCCCAAACCAAATGATCCAACTTTCTCTCCTCCAAAACTGAGTTATTTTAGAGCTAAAAGTAGTGAATACTTCAGCTGAGGAATCGATGCAAAATTAATTTGAAGATCCAAGTAGAAAGAACCAACTTGTAGAGAAAACAAGTTCCTGGATCTCATTAAAAAAGAAATGAGGAAAGAATTACTTGTTTCCTTTAAACTAGCTGTTGTCTACATGAAGGAAGTGACTTTGCAAATTACCTCACAAGAGCAACAATTATGTGTTTTCTGTGTGTACTCTATGCCTCAGACAAGTACAAATCAGTCTGCCTTGGTTTTGATGATGCATAAGAGAATTGGAGTATGGACTCTGACAAAATTAACATAATAAAACAGCAAGTTGCCTTGCAACTAATTATGCAGAGCATTGTTTTAGTCTTCTTTTCCTAGGAGTTTTGACTACTGTGTCTCTTAAAGTACTAACTGGTGTTATTATGAGCCCTCAAGTGCCAAACAGGATGAACTCGACCTCAGTCACTTTCTGGGTGCATGTTTGTATCTTCCTGCAATTTATGAAGCAGACTTTCAGAGACTTTTCTTCAATCTGAGCTGCCGCTGAGTCTAACAAGGTGTGACTGTATGCCAGTAGATAGGTGAATGTTCAGGGATGACTGCATCTTCAGTACCAAAACTCTCCTGGAATGTATTAAATGCAGCTGTATTATTTCCTGCCAAATCAGTTAGCACTCTAGCATTCAGAGCTGTGCCAAGCTGTATAAGTCTGCCAAAACACTAACAACAGGACAACAGTGGACAAACAATTCAATTATAATTTGTAATAAGAAAACTGTGATATTGTTTGAAATATATTTTGAATTTTTTTATGCATACTTTACATTTCATATGTTTTAATTAGGGGAAGATACGTCACTGTTTTTAGAATATTTGAACAGTGAATCTTTTTAGTTTAAGAATCTTTTTGTGCAGCAAATATTATGCTTAAATATTGTGTATGTTAAGAAAAAAAGGAAGTTTCCCACTTAAATGGGAAAGTTCTCTCAGTTAACATGCATTGTCAGTATGAAACCAACCACTGCTTATTGAAGTTCAATATGTAAATAAAGTCTGCTGATATAGAGGTCTTTGAAAATAATCATTAGAATGTGTTCTTTCAGGTGACAGCAGTAACTGAAATTTGTGTTTACTTCGTGTAGCTACCTTGCACTTGGAAAGTTAGAACCTGCTTACATACTTGTCTTTGCCTGCAGTTTCATGTTATTTCTGTAAATAGAAATGTTATAAAACACTGTTTTGAAAAAAACTTTTCATTTTTTTTTTAGCTAAAGCTCCAAACAAGCCTATTCAAGTAGTCTATGTACCTTCTCATTTGTTTCATATGTTGTTTGAATTATTCAAGGTAGGTTGCACTTCTTAATATTTGTAAGGGTTTTGTGAACTTACTGTTGAAATTTAGTTTCTTTTCAGTTACAGCTCTTAAATTTATTTCAGTTTTTCTTTCTTACACTTAAACAAGTGAAGAGAGTTTGAAACTGTTAAAAGCTAGGCTTACAGCCCTCTCTTACGCCCTTGTGTACTTAAAAAAATTTGTTTTCCCACTTTTTCTTATGTGTTTTTGCAGATGATTAACTTAAAACATTCAGTCTATTTTTGCAATAATTATGTATTCATTACCTTGCAATTTTCATAAGCTTGCTTCTCTGTCGATATTTGAGGACTGGTTAGGATCAGTGTCTTGTTTATTGTGGAAACAGCCCATATGTCTTTGAATAGTGTAAATGACATTCTTTGTTTTGTTTTTATTTGTTTTCTGAATAATTGTAACAGTGAAAATGGAACATGAGAGCTATTGTAGGCATAAGATAGGTGGTCTCTAGGTGGTGCAATTGAATACTAGAAATTCAGGAGGGAAAATGCATTTGGTCAGAAAGTTTTCCTAAGTAATGGTATTTTGGGTTTGATTTCTGACACTTGTCAAGCATGTTCATTTAAATCTTCCTCTATTTTGCTGTTTGTAACATTAGTTCTAGGGCAGAACAGGTGAGAATTTGTACACTACTTGTAGTTACAAGTTGTGAAACGGTTTGAAGCCAGTGAGTTGTAGCTGTAAGTAATGGTCAACTGTGATGGAGTTGCAGTGGAAACTGTTAATAGATATGATAAAGTCAGATTGATAGATGGTAACTTAACAATTATGTCACCCAGGCTGAGAAAGTCAAAGCTCGTTCTAACACCATTATTGGTGGTTCTGCAAGGTGGAGGTGAAGGATGTTATCTCTTATATAAAATTACTTGATTTCACACAGAAAAAGGAAGAAATCTTGCTTTGTGTTTTCTGACTCTAATCAAATAGATGAAAGTATACATAATGGAGTTCTGATGTAAAAGTTTAACTGGACAACTCATTGACTTGAAAGCACTTCTTGCATTTGTTTTCATTGTGACCTTTTCTGTCTTGTGTACAAATGTAGGACAAAGGATCTAGATTCAACAAAGTAATGCAAGTTCTAAGTTGTCACAAAAAGCATTATAGTAAAGTTAGAATCAAAGACACTTTTTTTTAATTTTCAGAATTCAATGAGAGCTACAGTAGAATTGCATGAAGGTAAGAGAGAAAGCTATCCATCGATCAAAACCTTAGTCACTTTGGGGAAAGAAGATCTATCTATTAAGGTAACTGCCTAAAAATAATATGACACTCACAAACCTGCTAGGTTTAGAATAGTATGACTTGTAATGTGAAAAGGCAAATTAACTACTGTATCATTTCTGAGACTGGCTTCATATTTGTCAGAACAGAATATTTCAGTTGGAAGGGACCTACAAGGATCGTCTGGTCGAACTGCCTGACCACTTCAGGGCTGACCAGAAGTTACAGCATGTTTATTAAGGGCATTGTCCAAATGCTTCTTAAATACTGACAGGCATGGGGCATCAACCACCTCTTTAGGAAGCCTGTTCCAGTGTTTAAGCACCCTCTTGGTAAAGAAATGCTTCCTCATGTCAAGTCTGAACCTCCCCTGGCACAGCTTTAAATTGTTCCCACATGTCCTGTCACTGGATACCAGGGAGAAAAGATCAGCACCTTGCTCTGCCCTTCCCCTCAGGAAGTTGTAGAGAGCAATGAGGTTACTGCTTAGCCTCTTTTTTTTCCAAAGCAGACAAACCAAAAGTCCTTAGCCTCTCCTTTAGTATTTCTGAAGTTATTTAGATAATGTTGCTTCAGTTTTGCAGGTTTTTTTCAGAACATAATGTTTAAAACTGTAACTTTTCATTTCTTAGATAAGCGATCAAGGTGGAGGTGTACCTTTGAGAAAAATAGACAGATTGTTTAACTACATGTACTCGACAGCACCCAGGCCTAGTTTGGAGCCCTCGAGAGCTGTGCCTTTGGTAAGCAATTGCAATATGTATTTAAATGTCACTTTGCACTGCTCGTATGTTTTGCTTCACTGCAGTCTACTGGATCGGGTTTTCCATTTAATAAATTGTTTATCATTAGCAATTCTGTGCAGGTAAAACACATCAGGAGAAAATGGGGGCTGTTATCATCACTTAGTCTTTGGAACAGAAAATTGCTTTTCTTTGTCTTGACATTATATTCTTTCAAACGAGCATATCTGCATAAGCATCATATTTTCACAGGTTAACGGACAGGATTTTTAGTGCTCTATTACTGAGAAGTTGGATAACCTAATGAGCTCCCAGTTGATGTGTAAATTACTGTTTATCTAAGTTTCCTGTAATACATGTATTGGCAAGGTGAACCACACTGTCAGAATTATAGCACTTGACAAACACCTCCTGGTAATGCACAAGCTTATATTGAACTTTGAAAATTATTTTACTGTAAATTATGGACTGTAAAAAAACATGTTTTTTAAAAAAAATTCCCAAACCTGCATGTCATATGAACACTCCTGGTATATTCCTTTTCAGCTGGAGATACCTTGCATGATATTACCTTCTGAGAAGTATCAGGGCCTGATTGCAAACAAACAGAATTTCCCCATAGTTTCTTCTAAGCAGGGAATTACTTTAGTGTTGAATGTAGAGATTCTTTTAACAAGGATAATTTTTTAAATTATTTAAATTTTAATAAGTTACATATTGGGTCATTGATTAAAATCATACAGCTACTGTTCCATTAGACTGACTTTTGGTAAGTGGATTAGTACACATACTGTATTCTTGCTTCTTCTCAGCTTTGTTCTCTGTTGCTTCTGATGCGATCCTTTATCTTTAAGCATGTCAACAAAAAGTTGATTCTTTGAGAAATTTATTTTCCCTATTTAGGAACACTGTCAGCTAGCATGTTCCTAAGTTTTTTTTTTCCTCTTTTTTTTCTTCTGATACTCCTCTGCTTGAACTGCCTTTAGGTAGCCCATAAAATGTGGTGCAGAGAGTATGTGACTGTTTCTGATATAACGTAATGAACAGTGAACTGAGGATGGAACCAGTTCAGAGTGGCTCAGAGATAATAAATTTCCCATTAGATTTTTAGCAAAAAGTCTTTATGTTGCTGTCTCAGGCCACAATTTGTAGCATTGTGGCACGGAAGTGTATTTAATTGTTTTCACCAGTGTTTGATGCCACCATGATAGGTGTAAAACCCAGTTGTGTATCTGCATTGTCTTGATACTAGTCCTTCACAGCTCCTAACTCTGCAACACATCTTAGTAATATGTTTCAAACAAAGATGTGTCTTTTTCTTAGAAAATCTTCTTGAATTTGAGTGGTAAGGAACAGGCCTTAATTCAAATACAAGCTTTTTCTTTGCCAGTTGTAGAATCTTTCTTGATTCTGCCTTTGTTCTGTCTCACTTTTGATCAGCAATTTACTATATCAGCCTACAAAGATTTCCTGAAACTTGTTCTCTGTATAAACTTATACCTTGATTACCAGTTGCATTCACTATTAAAATTTATCTTCCTTTGTGGCGCTCTGATTGCAAAACATGTTCAGTTTAGGACTGATGCTCTTCTTTTCCTTTTTTTTCCACATGCATTTTTAACAATATATTCCTGTGTTTATTTCCCCATCTTCAAGACTCCTTGCTTTCATTCTGTGGCATTTATACTTAGTTTTCTTCTACTGCACCCCATCTTCGGCCTTTGTTTACTCTTTGAGTCCATATGTTGCTATAGTCAGACCTGCAAAGTATCTCCCCCTGTTGTGAACCTTGCAGCTTTCGCCCTGTGAGTCTGACCAATGCCTGTATATGACTGAATGTCAAGAAGAGTTGTTAAGCTCTGTTACTTATATGTGTGTGCAGAAAGAAAAAAGTCAAGAACTGAAAGTCTATGGCATATCTTTCCGCTAAAAAGAAAAAGGACTTCAGCAGAGAATCTTAACACGTGTTATGTATTATGGCCCAGATCTTGTTATAAAAAGTCATGCTATACTTTGTTTGTCAGTCTAGAAATAAAAATCCTTCAGCAGAAAGGTTCCACATAATTCTTCTCAGAAGGAAATTTTCTTTATTGCTTAGTGCCAGAGACCAAACCCCTTAAGAATTATGATGCTCCAGGAGGTGGGTAGGTCTCTGCTTGTGTCATTCTTGACTTAGATAGTATTCGTAAACTAAATTGCAGTGCAGATCCCCTGTCTAGTTTATGAAACAGTCATGAACTCTGGGGAGTGGAAGAGAGGGATCTTTTTGTGGATTGGTGAAAATTTTTTTCTTGGTGTCATTGCAAATGTTATTTTAAAAACTGCTGAGAAACCTTGTTACCATGGCAGCATTCAGATTCTAGCAGGACTTAGGCTCTTCTGTACTACTATACACAAAGTAGAAACGTTAGAAACGCATGGTAATGTTTAATGATGATTAGGTTTTCTTAGAGAATTTACTGATTCTCTGTGGCAGCATTTGTTTATAGTAGGAGAAATGTGGCTTAAATTAGGTTGAATATTAAACCTGTAGACGTTAGTAACACAGAAATGTAATAACTTCCTTTTTGGATAATGCATACCGCAATATTTAATGAGAAATCGGCTCTAAAATGCTTTCTTTTCTCAAGGCAGATGTGCCATCATTGATTATATTCTGTCCTCTAGATCAAGCACAGACCTATGTAGCAATCAATTCTTGTTGACTGTATTTTGCAAAATAGAACTTCTGCAAGGTCTTGCCTTAACAAGGTACTCATCTGGGATCTGTTGTCTTCATATTTCTTAAGTTATCTCTTTTTGGAAAATACCCTGAAAACAATGTAGAAAAGGGAATGGCAGGAAATTTTGGAAGAGGGAAGTATGAAATAATTATGTGGGCTCGCACAGAGTATAAAAAGATTTTCCTGGAGGAACAGGAAGCAAACAGAAGTTGGGCACGGGTTTTAAGGAAGGAGGAGAGTATGTAAGAGAGAAGAGTATAATGCTTTCAGGATTGCTTGATGCCATTCTGTACTTGAGCTGTTCCTGAGGGTATGTACTATCTACAATTTGCCTTTCAGTTGCTGTGCTTTTTAATTTCTGAAATATATTTGTTGTCTGGTCTCCAGAAAAGATGCAAGCCAGGTTTTGGATTTTTTTTAAATTTCTTTCAAAAACAGTTAAATAACTTCCATTTTTAGACATTAAGAAAGAAATGCATCTAGTTTCAAGACCAGATATTTGTAAGTGATGCATGTGTCTCTGATGGGGAGTCTTTGAGAATTATGTTTTTAAAGCATACCATGGTTTGAAGAAGTGCAGCTAAGCAACTATTTTAACTGTGGAAATGGACACTAGTAACTATGACAAGTGGTCTGAGTAGAAAAGGACATTTTTGGCATATCTCTTTCTCATTTTGCTCAGAACTGTTACAGTCATCAGTGTGAGCAGCTGTAACCAATTTTAGATCACTAAAATTAGAGCTCTGTAGAAACAAGGCAAAGAGGTCAAAAGATACTGTAGGGACAGCAGATGACAGCAAAATAATTTGTGATGAATACTGTAGTACAAAGTTCTTTTAATGTTCACCCTTCCCTGAAGGGATTTCCTATGAAGTGATACTGCATATTATCTGTATGAAATGCTTGCAAGTCCTGCTTCTTAGCCTTCCCTTTTCTGTATCATTTTGAGGCTTTGCTTTTAAGTTTCAGGCATGAGGATAAGTATCTGTCAGGTTGCCTTTGTAGAAATACTATAATGGAATGCATTTATTGATTTTCTGAAAACATTAGGTGGCTAGTTCTTGTAATCCATGTTTATGGAAAACTTTTATCACTCCATTGCTGTATGTATCCTTATTTCAAATGCTTGTATGTCTGGAATCCTTCCCTTATTGCTCTGGATAGTCCTGAAAAATTCAGGGGGAGTTCACGTGAATAATCAACCCCTGTGATTCTCAGCACATACCCAATCATCTGAAAGAGATGATGTGTAGACCAAAATCTTACTCCCTGGCTGCAGTGAGGCAGGCTTGGAGTTTTTATAACTTTTTCTGACAAGAATGGGTAGGAAAACATGCCAAGTGTTGACTTTGTTGCAGATATGGTTATGAATATTAGTGTTGGAAAATTAAAATCCAGAATTTGTACCTGAAAAGTCTATTGTGCTTTGAAAATTGTGTGGCCTGTACAGGGTCTTAGTCCTCAGATGATTCAGTGTTGTGGAATCCCGATCTTTTGTTAGATGGGTAAACAGCAGTGAGAATTACTTGCCTTGCATTGCTTTGTATATTTTCTTCTGCAGGAGCTTTTTTTCCCTCTATTGCAGTATGGCACCAGCAATCCGTTAATAGTGCAACCTAGATGAAGTAAACAGAGTTGTCTCTGGCTTTCTTGTGGAGACACTTGGGAATAATAATCCCATTTTTGGGGGTGTTGGTTTGCTTTGATCATTGGAGGCAGCATGTACAGTATGTTACACCTAGGTGCCTCTTTGAGAAAATGCAAAGTACAAGATAGTCCTAACAAAGGACTCTGATATATTTTTCACTTTTCTGTACTTAAGCTAAAAAAATTGTGCCTTGGAACAAAGGAGGTTGCTGAAACAGTTGAACACCAACTTTTAGTGCAGGCTCAGTTATAAGGGAAAACTTGAAGAGTAATTTGATGCAAATCTAACATTTAGGTATCTTCTGATTTATAAATTAATGAAGTCATTTGTTGTGTTTTTCTTTAACTTTCCATCATGTTTTTCCTTTTGTTTTCTTGGTTTTGTAGGCTGGATTTGGCTATGGCTTGCCAATTTCCCGTCTGTACGCTAGGTACTTTCAAGGTGACCTTAAACTCTACTCAATGGAAGGTGTTGGTTCGGATGCTGTAATTTATTTGAAGGTATGAATTTGACCCTTTTATAAGCTAGTAATGCAGTGCAATTCAATAACGTATAGCAGGCTGAATAAGTGAAATTTCTTTTCACTCTTCAACCTGTTTTCAAGTTTGTAATTGCTATCTTCATTATATTTTATCTAAATCACTTACACAGAATCCTAAAAGCAGAAGTTATAAATGTTAACCTAGCTCTAGTGAGCTTGCTTTTTTTGCCCAGTCCTCTTTGTTGGATCTTTGCATTTTGTTAATCTGTTAAGTGCTGAATTTTCAAAGAATTGTGTCATGAGAGATAATTTTGGTTATTCTGAAAGTTTTTTTGACCAAAATAAAGCTGAGAAGACTGATTCTTGGCTAGTACTTTTTTTTCTCTATGCAGTTTTTGACTTTTGTGCAATAGACTGTATTGATCCTGTTGTCATTTTTTGGGAGATTCTAGGCTACTCAGCGACTTAAGGTTGAAACTAGCTCCTAGGATTTCATCAGGGCATTTAAAAGAACATAGTGTATAGCTCATGTGCAGGTCATTGACTTAGCATTGTTGCTGTGCCTTGCTATGTCACGAGTGAGTTGTGGAATCCTGTGCTAACTTTTGTTTCTGATGGGTTTAATCCTGTGCATGTACGTTTGGAGGAAAAGGTATGGCCTCAGACGAAAAAGGCACACTAACGGACTGAACTAGATCAGTCCTCACAGATCAGTGTGCTGAAAGAGTCCAAGGTTTTTGGAGAAGTGAAATGTTTAAAGTAGCTGTCTGCTCCATGTCAATGGCAAATCTCCCTAAAATGTTTTTGACCAAAACCTTTTCTCTTGCTCTCTCTGTAGACCCCACTCCCTGGAAAGAAGGGAAATATTTTCAAGTGTCATTATTTTCTTTTAACTTTGACTATGGCTAGTACTTTGACTATGACTAGTACTTTGACTATGACTAGAGCAATTAGTCACAGCTGAAGTATTTTCAAAATAGTATTGTGACATGTAACGCTTGGATAATTGAGATACTTGTTTGATACAGAAGCTGTAACTGTAGAACCGGCCAGAGTATCATCTTGCTCTTGGTATCTCTAATGATATTTTACCATTGCTTTTGTTTTTCCATAGGCCCTTTCAAGTGAATCATTTGAAAGACTTCCTGTTTTTAATAAATCAGCGTGGCGACACTACAAGACCACACCTGAAGCAGATGACTGGAGCAATCCTAGCAGTGAACCAAGGGATGCTTCTAAATATAAAGCTAATCGATAATTTGCCACCTTTTGTCTCTGTTGGAGATGACCTCTGCATTCAGTATCAAGTCTCTGCTTTGTTCCAAAATCCTTTAAACCACAATACCTAATTACTTCCAAACAAAGACCTAATCAGGGCATTGAAAAGTAGTAAGAACAAAGTGATGATTGGGACTTAAAGGCAGGCACTAAGCGCGTTTGGTATGTGAATCCGGTCTGCTTCACCAGAATATGCTGGGTTGCTTCAGTCATGCATTGACAGAAGGGGGATTGCACTGTGATTGCACTTAAGAATACAGTCTTGTAACAAAAAGATGCTATTTCAAATGGCCAATTTTTATTCCAATATAAGGAATGGCAAGATGTGCAGAATCCCTTCAAATGGTCAATAGTATCTTGCACAGTAATATGGTATAAGAGAAGAAGTCTAATGTAGTTAAACATATGCTTTGAAAATCCACTCTTTGCTGCATCTGATATTGCAGTGTCACCTGTTAAGAGAAAATCCCTTTGAGCTCTTCAGATCTTGTATCTAATGAGCTTATAAATGCATAGTTCTAAAAAGGGTTGTGCAGCTTTAAACTGATGCTTTCCCCAAATTCCCAAATCCATTTCTCAAGTGCATACAAAAATTACATTGTTATAAGACATTGGGACTTCCACTTCTTGGTATGCACCTTAATGGTTTTCTTGACACACAAACACAGGAACACATTTCTATAAATTTTTCCTTGTTCGGAAGAAAGATCATAAGTAGTTAGATCATCCCTCCATACAATAAATTCTGTCAATACAGGGACAGGGGGTAATTCAATTTCATGTTTGTCTGTCATTTTTTAGGAGTTGGGGAGGGGAAACAGATGCTGAAAGGCCAGAGAGCCAGTCATACAAATGAATTTGCCTTAATGTTGGTTGCTTGGAACCGGATTAGTTTAAAACTTGTAAATAGTTTGCAAAGTTATTTATATATTCCGTGTCTGACTATAGTCTGGTAATCTGAATTTGTAGTGTATATAAAGATGTTGTACACACCAGCTTTTGGAAAGTGTCATTGGTCTGAATACATGAAACTGGAAATATCATAGAAATGGGAGGGAGAAAACATAGCTAGTACTTGATTCAAGGGGGGAAAAAAGAGGAAAAAAAAAAGTATTTTCCCCTTAAATTTATTGTAGGGGTTATTGCTGACTATTAGGAAACTGTTGTTCACCAGTTCTTTGCCAAATACTGTTTCTGATACTATGGCCTTTCAGAAGAATTTGTGAAGTTTAGAAGTTCTGTTGATATCCATCCTAGCTATGAGAATAAAATAGATGAGTTTTAAGCAACTCTGATGCACCCTCAGTTTCTCTTAAGTGTGTTGGTATTTTTTGAAAGATATTGCAGATTTTAGCTTGGAAAAATGGAACTTGTTTACTAAAATTGTGGGGGGAGCTGTCCCTTTTGTCCTCCCAATATTTATTTTTGTAAAGAACTGATCTGTTAGGTAAAGAGGGAAATGCTGAGAAGTTCCTAGATATTAAAAAAAAAAAAATCTTAGTTTGACTTAATGACAGTACTTTGCACTTACATAGCACATTTCATCAAAGGATTATGAAGTGCTTTAGCAATAAGCTTCATATAGCCTCATTTCTGAAGAGTTGGAGTCCTTACCTTGCAAACCCTTACTCTTATCTGTTGCAGTCGGTTCAAGAATTTATATGTGAATAGTTCATGAGTTTGCAGGGCTTGTGGTTCTGTGGTCTTCTCTACGCTGTGCGGATAGGTGACGTGGGAGCACCAGGTTGTTTTAGCGTGCTCCCATACATGTCTCTGCGGAGTGCCGCTGTACTGTTCAGAGGCAGAGATACCAGGACAGCTGCTGAAGACTGCCTGACCTGCTCACTGGTAAGCGGTGCCCTTCTGAGCCCCCTGTGCCAGCAGGTAAGAAGAGAGAGGGTGCAGATGGAGCCATCCTGTTCTGTTCCTGAACTGGACTTGTTTGACCCAGGCTAGAGGGGATCTTTACATGGCATGGTAAGGGTGTTAACACGTGTGGCTTCCAGAGCAATAATTTCCCCCTACTGCAGGTGCTGCTGCAGGGAAGGCAAATTGCTATTCAAGCAATACAGCTGTGCTGCTGGGGTGAAATCAGAGTAATAGTTTGACTGAAACAGCAGTTGGAAGTCACATCTACTGAAATTTAGTCATTTAACTTCTGCCCTCACCCATAACTTCTTACTGTTTTTTAAATTCATTTCAAGTTCTGTATGTTTTCCAGTAATTGCAGAGGAGGGCTTGCTTAAAAATATAAATTTGTGATTAAACTAATATTTTCCCAGTTGTATGTGGTCAGTTTTTCCTAGAACATGACCTAAAACATTCAAGGAATAAGATAGCTTCTTACACAAACAAAGTTTCAGCTTTTGTTAGAAGTCATATTTTGAAGTAGTACGTCCTAACCTGCTGGTTCTTTTTGGCTGTCTCCTTATACATGGAGAGGGAACAACAAGAAAAGAAAGGATGGAGGCATATTGAACTTGATTTAATGAAGTGAATATAAACAACGGAAGACACTGTGGTGGATGTTCTGGTATATTAGTCATCTCACTTCTTCATTTACAAAAACAACTGTTTGGCTTTCAGAACTGAAGTGCTCTAGTACTTGAAAACTGAAGTCTGCTGAAATGGGACATATTTCCAAGAACCCTGAGCATATATGAACAGCTCAGAGCAGGAGAGTAGAGGAGAAGGAATAAATTTTCTTCCTATTTCCCAAGGTCTGTCAGTGGGCATTATGGTGAATTTGAGCGAGAAGCAACTTTTCTCCTCTCCAACCTTGTGTAGGCAGCCTGTGCTTTAGTGGAGATCCCAGGTATGCCGTAAAAATTGTTCTTCAATCCTTGTCCTCATGCCATGCTTCTACGTAGGGCTATTAGTCTGAAAATTGTTTTAGGAAAACAACAGCAGCAGACCTATGAGAAGGGAGTTTTTCAATGGGTATGCCTGAAAAGTGGGGGTGGATGGGTTTTTAAGAAGCTTAACTACAGATACTGATCTTTTTTCAGTTGCTTTTACTTTTGATTGGAATCTGTTATAACTATTTGTTTAAATATCTTGGGGCTGTTAATTCCAAAGTTTCTGATGATATAAAAGTATAATTCTTTTTTATTAATTTCAGATGTATGGCCTGCTAATGTTGTTGCGACCGGCTTGTCTTGAGTTACTGTACACATAAATAGGAAAAAAATGTTTTCAGTGAAAATATTTTGTATCTGTTGTGTTTAGTGATTAACAGAAACAAACTGAGTAAGAGATGTTTGCTCCTCGATTCTTCCTGAGAATTTACAACTTCTCTGTGTCGTAGTGTAACAAATATTTTAACTTTTTTCTGGCATTTTTCTGGTGTGTGTCTTGAACATAATCTATTAATCCCCCATCTAGCTTAATATTAACAGATACTGAAGTCTCTCCAAATCATAGACGTATTTGTGCTCCTTGCTTTTCTAAGCTTTGTTTTGAGGCTAACAAGGGGTCTTTCCAAGTCAGCACTTGATGAGAAATATTCAGAGGATACTGAAATGCTTCCTTTACAACTCAAATGCACAGCCTTTGCTTCTGTATGTGACTGTGATGATCTAGAATAGTACTGAGAAAGTTTTTGTCCTGCTGCAGTTTGTGTTACCTCTTGGGCAGTGTTCAAAGCAGGTCCCTTGACACATGCTTAAAAGAATATGGATATTAATTGTAGTGTTCTTGGAAAACTCAAGCTACTTTTTGGCTATATAAACTAGACTTAATGCTCCAACTAAATCACACTTTTCTTTGTCCTCAGTGGCATGTAGAATTTGTTTTGAAACAGCTGTTCCCTTCCTCCAAAAAGTGAGCCAGAGTGATTTGTTGGTGTAGTGCAGTCTGCTGTTCACCTCCACACAAATTTAGTGTTTAGGGTGGAATCTTAATGTCATTGACATAGAAGATGTTTCCGCCCCCCTTCACCTTTAATAAGCACTTCTGGATCCTTGTGTGTTAGGTGCTGCAAAGTGCAAAGTAGTCTTGGTTGATATAAATAATTTTGTAGGAAAACAGCCTAAATGTTTATTGTTAGTATTTATCTCCTGAGAATAACTATGTCCAATTGTGCAGTGTTCAGTTTCCTTGGATGTTTCTTTGGTTACCATATAGATGCTGTGGTTTCAAATAGCTCTTCATCTCTTCTTCATGACATACTCACCTGCCTATGAATTGATATATATAAACGTGTTTTTGCAGAACTTAGGAGAATATGATGGCACATGACAGAACAATGTATTACTGAGTTCAATGGGGAGTTTATTCACAAATGAGGAACATAGTTATAAATTGTGTAGCGACTTCAAGGCTTAAACTTGGAAATACTTGCACATGTAAACAGTGTATGAGTAATCCCACTTAAATGAATCTGTTCTCAGTATCAGGACTTAAGCTGTCTGAAACAGTGAAGATTTGTGTAACTGAAGCGGCTTTCTAATTAAAAATAAATACAAAAATTTAAAGTTCATGTGCTTTAATTGCAGTATTATGTTGCCTTAAAAGATCTCAGAAATTGGCATAGAGAAGTTGTTTGTTTCTTAAATCTAGATAGCTTTTCCTTCTGTAGGATTGATGTTTGTGATAATTCTGGCATTGTCAAACTAGTAGCAATTACTTTATTAAATTGTGTCTTTTGAATTGAATACTGCTGAGAAGCACCAGAATGGCAGTCCTTTGAAGTTCTCTGTAGATCCTATCAGGCAGTGGCAGGGCATGTTTCCAGGTGGTGCACTATCAGCTCTCAGCTGCTCAGTAAGGGCTGTCCTTCTGTGAGGGACCAGCTGGCTGTTTCATCCTTGCCATCTCTGATGAACTGGTAACAGCCTGCTAAACTTGTATTGGGTTTTATGCTGTGAGTTTCTGATGGGGGTGGAAATCAAGTCAGTTTGTTCCCAACATTGGTTATGGGACAGAACTCTTACTGATGAGCTGGCCTGTGTTGCACCTGGTATCCAAGAAGGAAAGAGGTCTTGTGTTGCCTTTCCTCTGAGGTGGAATCATTTGAATCAACTGAACCTATAATGGAGGAGAGGGAAGCTAATTTTCATGAAGTTATTTGGTGATGTTTTAAATTCAATGTTGACTCTTCTGTAACTTGTGTTGGACTTGTTTCTAGTCCAATACCTGCGTATATAATTTGTGTATACTCTTATTTTCCTTTTTTCTTTCCGTTGCTGACAAATAAAGTTATGTAAAAACTACATGACGACATCTTTAAGGGGCTGATTTAGTTTCACACACTATGGAGCTTAGTTTGTGATTTGGCAGCCCAAGGTCAACTTCACACATGACTCCAGAGGGACACTGAAAGCTGCAGTTGGGAACTCAGAGTAATTTTAGATAAAACTGTTTTTCTTGCCTGTTTTGTCACAAAGCAGTTTGAAATCTTCTACAGAAACATACATTTGAGCTTTTCCATGTCCGTCTCCCTCCCCTGTGGAGATTCATTATTAATATCTCAAGCATAATCTGCTTTTTGTTAAGTTGGTTCTAGAACTATATATAAATGCAATTGCTTTTGTATTGTATTACTCTGAACTTTCAGGAACATTTAATCTGATCTGATTTGTGTCAGATTTCCAGGTAGGTTTTTAAGACTTTAAAACTTGTAATGGTTTTCATAAATATGTTTTGTTCCCATCAGATGTGAGTCTTTATAAAATGCTTATTTTCACAAGAAACTCTAGATTTAATTCTGAAGGTCCCTTTCTTGATTCTTGTGGCACAAGACTTGGTTTGTTTTTAAAAAGATAAAATCACATGCTACCATGGCTGAATTTCAGTTCTTGATTTTGCTGTCATGCCAAGGATCTGATACAAAAATACAAAGCAGTTTCACAGGAAAAAAAAATACTTGATTTGAGCAGAAAAATTTAAATGTTAGAATTTTTTTCCTAATTGTAAATATGAAGATGTCTCTTTCTACAAAATAATGGAACTGCAAAAGCATTTGTGGGAGAGACTAGCTTTTTCAAAAACTAGTCACTGTGGAAATTACTCTCGGTCCACCAATTCTGCAAATATTTTTTTCTATGATATTCTTTTCTCTATATAGATAAGCTTTTTGAGGGGATGCAGGTGGGAATGTATACCCTAAAGCATTTGGGGATAAAAATTTTGTCTTTTGTAGTCCGTGAAAATTTGGTTAACCTAGTGACTCTTTGTTTACTCTTTTTTTAACTAGTATTCATTGCTCCTTTCTCAGAACATTGAGTTAAGAAAAGTTCAGGCTTCTTATCTAGAAACTGTTGTCTCTGAATCACTGCCTAAAACAGAAAGTCTCTGGTAAGAACCCAAAACTCTCCTTTTCTGACTTTCATGGAGGAATCCAGAAGTGGTTATTGTTTAAGAACATTAAATTGAAGCCATTATAAATTAAACTTATTGGGTGACTGAGAACTTGGTATTTTGAAAATATGAAGTAATATTTTAAAAAATGGACTTTGTTTCATGTTCTCCAAATTGTTGGTTTTGAGGGAACGTGCAGGTTTATAAGCAGAAAAGGTGTTGGCATTGGCAAAACATTAAGAGCTGAATTAGAGTTTTGGTGCCATCACTATGCTATGTGTGTTTGAAACTTTGCTAAAATTCGTCTGGACTGTTGTGATTTCGCTAACCCTTTTGTTATATAAGTGTATGGGTTTTTTCCTTTGGTTTTATAGCCCTTACTGTTGATCAAGACAATGTATTGATTTAATAATTAATGGGTTAAATATATCAATGTAAGTAACAGAAGGGAGCATTTAACTGATGGAATCTTCATTGTTACTGTGGTAGCAGCAGCACAGCTTCACAGCACTTCAGACTGCTGCTGGTTTGTGGAAGTACGGGATTTAGAGGGACCAAATTTGGTGAGATGCTGAAGGTAGGGATTGAGCTACCTGTTTTGGCAGTGCCAACGCTTCCTCTGAAGTGAGCAGAGATAAAGACTATGGTTTTAACCACTTCTTAACATTTCTGTGGAGTGTGACATTCCCTTTAATGTTCAATATTATTAAGGATTGCCTCCAATTCATCGTTGCTGCTTGGAGTTTTTGATTTCCCGACACAGACGCAGCAGAAGCTCCTGCAGTGGTTTAGAACCACAAATGAGTTACTAGGGATTTCTGAAACTCTGGTACCCGGTTGTTCTGGGTATGTCAGCATGGTTTGTCACCACATGTTGTTTTCTTTGAAGCATACGAGCACCTTTTGGGTTTTTTTTTTCTGCTCTATAAATCTCCCTAAAGCTCAAGTTTATTGGATTATTCTTGACATCTGAAATAACACCCAAGGCTTGTACCTCAAAATTTCTTTAGCTTTCCATGAAGATCTATATGTGTTCATAACTTATTCCAGAAAATAAAAAAACAAAGTTTCTTACCAAGCAATTCCAGGACAGGAAAACGCCTGGAGACCCAGCTTGCTTGACTCATTAACTTTCTTATTAAGTAATAAATCAGCCTCTAGATGGTCAGAATGTTGCCAGAGCAGAGAGAATTTTATTTCAGATGAAGAGTTTATTTTAAAACTTACAGAGAGAAGAAAGCTCTGTGTTGTACTTTCTTGCTGCTTACCATTTGCCTTGGTGGGATATTCACAGGAGCTGAGTGGTTAATTAAGTAGCTCAAAATTTCAAAATCTGTCAGTATGTACTGCATAATATTTGGCAGTAGCTGTCTGTAGAATGTGAAGCAACTAGTTGCAGCAACAGCAGTAAAATTAAAATTTATGGCTCTAGGACTCAGGCTTATGTGGGAGAACAATTTGTAATAAAGTATCAGTCTCATTGTACAATTCATCTCTCTTTTAGACTGCTGTAGACTTCTTCAGTACTTGAATTTGTTATTCTCAGTGGAAACAGAAATCTTGCAGTAGGCAGCTTTTAAATGTAGTCAGACATACAGAACATGTCAGGCATGCTTAATTGGAAAAATTAAACAGGTGGGTTTTTTTGTCAGATAAGTTTGTATTCAGCATCTAAGTCTGAGGCTGCTGGTTTTATTTGTAGCTTTTGTACCATCTCCTCTAACAGTAAAATTGAGTTTAGTAAATAATGCCTGCTGCGTTTTGTCTAAGAGCATCAGCCATTCAGAAAGCTTGTGACAGCACTCTGAAAACTCTTCTCCATCTAGTGACTTGGATAATTTTTTATATATTTGTCCCAAACTATCTCCCTTGGTCTCCTAGTCAAAAGGCAACAGGCACGTCAATTTGCTTCTACTAGCGTGCAACTAGGAGACTTGATTTGAAAGTTGTAAGATGATTTTCCTTCCTGATCTGCCACTGTGGATTCTTTTCTTGAAATTAAGGAGCAGGCCCGTGCAAATATGCTTTATTTTTTCAGGAGAGACCTTCAGTTCTGCCAGTTCGAAAGGTCACATGTTGATCTGTATTTTGGTACTTTTCAGCTTTTAAAGGACAGCTTCATTAATATTTTCTTGTGGTTATGAAAACTGATGCCGGCTTGCGCTGTTGTGAGGCGTAAGTCATTAAAATGTAGGAGCTGCCGTAGCAGACTGGAGGTTGTCAGTGGTGTGCGTGGCTTTTGCTGTGCTTGTTGTGAGCGTCTTCCTTACCTGTTTCACTTTGCTCTTTGTTCTCATGATAATAAATCTCTCTGTAGACATACAAATACTTGTTACAATCCTTGGGGCTGTGGAGGACCAGCACTTAAGCCATGGTTAGGTTTGCATTCAGGTAAAGAAACCTGGGGTTTTGTGTGTGCATGAGTTGTGGTTGTGTGGTAGTTTCTGTGTCTCTTGATGGTGGTGGACTAAAGGTTAAGGTTTACCATCAGGGAAACAATATTATTTCCTCCTTTATTTTCACATATGGGTGTCCATTGTCAGTGTGATGCAGTTGGCTTGAAAGCTGCCTGCTACATTATGCGCCAAGTGAAATGGCCATGGTCCTGTACACTGTAATGTACAAGTTCACCAGCTTTACAAAATATTTCACAAATAGCCGTTTGTGATGGATGAAGAGGTTGGAGTTATGCTTTGTTCTGGTGTATTTAAATATATTTTGTCTTGCTGTTACTCTGGCATGGAGAATGCTTGCTTGCTAAATGTGTTTTTGCAGCAACAGAACTGAAGTTTCTGGATTTTTATTGGCATATGAAAGTATTTTATCAAGGTGCTTGATACACAGATGTCTGTGCTCCAATATATAATTAATCTCTAACTTTTTGTTTCTCAACAGACAGCTGAACAGTTGGGTAAAACATGCAAAAAGATAATCTTGGGCACTTCCCTGGAGAAATAATTTCATTCAGTTAATGGGTGAAGTCAATACTGCTGTGCTGTGATTATTTAACATAGTTTGCTGGGCAACAAAAGGAATCCTATCTGCCTGTGGAGTTGAGACTTTTATCCAAAACCTAAATGTAAATGGAAAGCTGAGCTACCAAAACGATGAGGAAAAAAAGTTTCAAGTAGTCAAAATCCCAGTGACTCCCCAGAGATCACTTTTATTTCCTGTACACCACAGACCGTGAGGTATTACCAGAGAGATTCAGGATCAAGCCCTGTAACCTTTTAATCCTTTCAGGGGTCAGTTGTCTTTTCATAGGGTGAAACTGCTTTTTGAGAGAGGTTAAAGGAGGGGATACTTCCAAAGGCATAATTTCCTCCTTAAATTTGTTTTGCCCATGTGTCTTCAGATTATATTTTGCTACACTACAGGATACAGAGCAGGCTTCTGTGTTTGTGTGAAAGGCAAGACAGCCTTACCTAGCTTACGAACTTGCAGTTCCCCATTTCTCACTGAAGGAAGGATGGGTGCTGTTGGAGAGAGCCTCTAAAAAGAGATGGAGATAACAAGTGTGAAAGAACTGTCTGAATGAAAGAAACGTTTTGGCCCCAACCGTAAACTGGCCATGAATAACTGCTGGGGCAGGGGAAGTCAAGCCTTTTATTTGAAGAACTGGTTTTAACATGGGAGGCTGCTGCATGCAGCTGGGAGATCTGGCAGAGTGACTTGTCATAGGAACAGACTTGATTCTTGCTGCAGTCTCGGTCCCACGTTGCCCAGTTAGCACAGTGAAGATGCATTTCCAAAGGCTCTCAGCTATTTTTACTTCATTCTGCATCTGTCTGTTCTCCCTCAAGCGGAGCTGTGAGGCGGTGGCCTTGATTCCCCTCCAGATAAGAGATGCTAATGCTGCCCTTCCTTGCACACACCAGGAAAGGGCTTTTCCTTTGGAAAGAGAAGGGCAGAATATGTCTGTGTGCGCATGCTTGGGGAACACACATTGTATTTTGAGAGGAAAAAATCTGTCTTCAAAATAAGATCAGAACAGGAAAGCTTAAGACAGCCTGCTGCCTGGAAGGGTCTCCACACAAGAGACAAAGCCCTGGGTCCATTTTCTGGCTCATTTTCAGCTCTGTTTTAGAAGGTGGTCAGAGGTCTGCACCAGCCTCAAGTGAAACTGCTGCTTAATTATGTGCTATCGTGTAGGACTTTGCTTATTAAGGGTTTATTAAAACCCTTTTTTTAAGGAGCAAATTTGATGTAGTGTCAAGCCCTTCCTTTCTGCTGAGTGGAGTTGCCAGGCCTTGCATTGATTCGGGGGACCTCCTTGTTCCCGAGAAGGTTTGTCCTGCGAAGAACAAGAATCGCCTCTGACCTTGGGCTGGGCTGAAGCTAGGACTTGTGCACTGGGGACCCACTGAGTGCCTTCTGTCAGCAGAAGCCATTCCCCTGGACTTTAGAGTGGAAAAGCAAGAATTGCAGTTGAGGAAGCAAAGCCACAAGCCAAGAGGAATTTAGAACAGCTTCACCTTGTTTAATGAGGGCTTTGGAGTGGGGAGGGAGGTAAAGGATCTGCCACCAATGTTGGGCTCCAGAGCTCTTTCAGTCATCTCATAGTTACTCTTCCAGTGTGTGTCTGTGGCTGCTAGCTGAGCAGGGTGTGAAGCCTGTCCTGCCTCCAGATCAAAATCACCTCTGCCTTTTATTTCACGGAGAGAAGCTGACAGTGAATAGCAGTAGTTCTGTCAGCATGACTTCTGGACGTAAAAGGGAAAGCTAAGCAGACAAGGAGAGGAGCAGCAGCAGCGTTCAGGAGAGATCCGAATGGGCTGGGAATTTATTACGGCTGTATCCTCCTTGATAAGTGATCCTGGCTCTGAGCTGGCCTGCTTAGGAAGTCAGGATTCCTCTTCATGAAAAAGCATCTAGTTTCCCTGTGGCTTTATTTGAAATGCCTGTTTACTGTTCTTAACTTTTTCCAGCTTCCAACTTTCAGCACTGCTTTGTGCTATTCTAAATGCATTCTTTCTTTTGCAAATTCTGTCTCTACAGTATTTGGAAATAATTTTTAAAATACAGAAAAAATTGCTTGTGTTTTTAAATGTTTATTTTCTGAGCCTTGTGAGTTAAATCATCCCTGTGAGTGAGCTTATACAGTGTTTCATTTCATACCTAAATGAAAGGATTTAAAACTAGGGAAGTCCTGCAGATGTTTCACAAGTGCTGGCACAAGAGCTTTGCCTTGTACTGCAGAAAGTCACCTCCTGCTTCTCCAGCCACATTTCAAACGTTCCACCTGATTTATATGAACTCGTATGAACTTAGAGCAGAGACTTTCTGACTGCTGCCAGTTGTGCTCTTTGCTCATGTTTTCAGGGTTTTAATGGTACAACGAAATCCCAGTTAAAAAACTGAAAATGCTTTTCAGTTCAGACTACGGGTTTTAAAGTTTGTTACAAATTTAACTGGGTGCTTGCTTGCAGTAGAGGGAGACGCTCCCACAGGGTGCTGCAGCTCTTGCTTTCTGTCATCCAGCCTGGGGGGGCCTGACTTGTTGATGGCTCATGTTGTCAGGGGGTTTCTATCAGGCCGGTGTGAACAAGGCTCGCTGTCATCCCTTCCCAGAGCGCTGTCAGCAGCGCGGGTCTATGTGTGTGCAGAACTGGCACCTGAAAGGTAGTGGGATTATGGGGCGGTGTCAGTCAGGCTGCACCTGGGCTGGCTTTCCCAGTCCTGGGAGCATATGAGGATGTCCCCTATCTCCCAAGGGATGCAAGATGCTGCTCAAAACAGCCCCAACTCCATATTAAGTAATAAAGCTTGTGTTACCAGAGAGCATTTTGGTGTGGACTCTGCCTTGAAATAGTTTCTCTGCCGTGCTGAATGACATTTGTTCTTATTCCATAATTAAAAATATCTTAGCTGCGAAGTCCTAAGCCCCCACCTACTGGTTCAGCTTCTCTCTCTGCCTGAGGTAGGACTGACAATAAGTAAATAAAAAAATATTTTATATGGCTGCTTCAGTAATAACTTCTTTCTTAGAGAAAGGGCAAAAGGGAAAAACGTTCAGGCATCAGACTGACTTGGCTGGAGGAAGAGTCAAGTCCAAAGGCCAGTGTCAGGACTGCTGCAAACCCCATTGGCACACAAGAGTGTCACAGCTGCTGTTGGGGATGGTTTTCAGAAGCAGAATGAGGATGGTTGCAAAAGCACTGCCTCTTTCTTCCACTTAGAATTAAAATAGTGGCTCCTGATTCCACTGCTCTGGGGCAGAGGATAAGGGAGGTCTCAAACTGGCTGGTATCTACTGCTGCGCCTTGCCAGACAGAGCAGTGTTTCCCCACCTTTATCTTGCAGCCAGAAAAATGTGGGTGGAGGTGAGGAGAGAGGTGATCCCATCAGAGCAGAGAGCAGCAGTAGTAACGCGAGCAGCAGGATTTTGGGCAGGTTGGAGGTGCTGCTCTAGCAGCATTTGTGGGGATGTAGAGCCCCTGGGGTCCAAACAAGCACTGTACTATTAGTGGGGCTTACGCTGGTGGTTGTGTATGTGTCCAAAGATGCCATAAAATGAAAGTGAGAGGCAAGCAGTATCTGTTGCACACTTTATTTTTCGTGTGGAGCTTGGCTGATAAATAGGACTGGATTAAAGCAACACTCATGGAAAATAAAACCCAACCATGACTCAGAAGTGCAAAATTGCCCTCCATGTGTCCAGAGACGATGAGGTTGTGGTTTGCTGGAGACAGCATCATGGATACTGGTGTCTGTAACAGCAGGGCAAAGGCTTCAGCTTACTGATATCCTAAATGAGAACGGACGCCTGCTACAGTGTATGGCTTTGTTGCTCAGTAGCCACCTGTGACTCTGAGACAACTTCTGTTAAGAAGAGGTCACTGGTGAGTTTTTCCTCCAGTTCCTGTTTACAAGTTGTGGTGCTGTCTTCCATTCAAACCACTGAACAAGAGCTGCTGAATGGTAAGTGCTATGAAATTAAAACAAGAAAATGGTAGAAGCCAAGAACAAAAACCTGCCTACCTCCATTGCATTGGACATGGCTCATCATATAAACAGCACCAGTAGAGAGCAGACAGTTCCTGTGGTGAAGCAGTGGTTTGTGATGGGAAGGCTTAAGACTTGCAAAGGATCAGAAAAACTAACAAGTGCATCCCAGATATGAAATTACAGTAACAGGTTGCCTAAGGCTGAGAAAGGTCTTAATGGCATCGTCCCATCAGGTGCACAGCTACCTGTTGCTCAGACACTTGGGTGTCTTGCTCCTTCAGCTCTTTTCCAAGAGCCGCTCGGAGCCCTCCCTCTCCCAGTGTTTCCTGTGCTGTCTGCAGTAACAGAACTGTGGAGGCGATGTTTCCCTTCACTGTCCTCTTCTCCTCCAGAGTATTTGCAAAAGTTTTTGAGGACTTTGAGTATCACTGGGATTTTCAAACCAGTTTGATCCTGTTGCTAGGTCTCCTGAATGTATGTCAATGCGTATATATTGTTAAGGTTAATCGATGATTCACTCAATGCATTACCAGCGATGACCCAGCTGCCACCACTCGCCCAGCCGGTATGGTAGACACACCAACCACTACAGCAGACATTGTGGTGACTCCAACCTTGGTGTCCCCTACCACCATACAAACCCCAGCGTCCTCCACAACACTTCCGGTTTCGGCGCCCACTACAGCTACTGCAACCATTACTACTCAAACTCCATCAAGCGGAATTCCAGAGTCTCTGCCTTTAGTTGTGGCCCCCATAGGGAAGAAGAAAACACAAAAATCGATACGTATAGAAGAGGAGGAAAAAGCTCCTCCTATGAGGGAAGGAGAGGAGGAGACCCATGACTCTGATAGAGAGGAGGCAGGCCCCTCCAGAGCAGGGCCATCACGAGTACGGGGGAAAAAGGAAGAAATCATACAAGAGACGGTAACTAGCCGGCCTCTAACTACGCGTGAGCTGCGAGACATTAAACAAGACTATTGCCATAAGAAAGATGAGTCCTTCCTCACCTGGATGCTCAGATGCTGGGATGAGGGAGCCAGTAGCCTGGATCTAGAGCGTGGAGAAGCTAGACAACTGGGAAATTTTGCTGGG
>NW_010116134.1:63077-63649 GCF_000699245.1 Pterocles gutturalis
GTGGAACCGGCTCCTACACGCTGCGAAGCAGACGTATCCCCACCAAGAAGATGATATATGGAAACCAGGCAAGTAGGTCAATATGGAAAGCAGTATCCAGCACGTAAGGGAATTGGCCGTGCGGGAGCTGATCTATTATAACCTGGCAAACCCGCAGACATCCGAAGATACAGATGAAGTCCGGTGCACACGGCCCATGTGGCTCAAAGTTCTGCACAGTGCACCACCATCATATCGTGATATACTAGCACTAATGAATGTCCAAGACATCACCATGAATGATGTGAGTGCCCTTCTCCGGCGATATGAAGAGGATGCTTTCTCACAGGCTTTCCTCTCAGCTGTGGAGCTGTCCGAGACCCTGTCTTGGGAGCCCTGGAAATTTAGAGAAAGAGTCTGCTCTTCATCTGTGCAGCCCAGTATTTTAGCGGTTAGAAGAAAGTGTTCCCCTGTTCAAGGGAGACAGCATACGCTACGGGGCAAGCTGTGGTTTTTCCTGCGTGATCACGGAGAAGATATGAGGAAGTGGGATGGTGAACCCACCTTTAGACTGGAAGCCCGTGTACGTGAAA
>NW_010116135.1:0-388 GCF_000699245.1 Pterocles gutturalis
CCTCCTCCAGAACGAACCACATCCCAGGTGTCTGCAGGAAACGGGCCGGGGACCACGGTCAGGTCAGCGCAGCACCCGCAGCATCGCCACCGCCAAAACCACCCCGGCCCCTCGGTCCTGTGCTGGAGCACCCCGGTGACGCTGGGGACACTGTGTCAGCCATGGACGTACCCTGACCACTGCTGCACAGACATTCCTCGCGAGAGTGATGTGGAAAAGGGATTTGGATCCAACCCTTAGAATAAATATTGAAATATTGAAACCATACAGGCCAAAGCTTCTGAAGACTCGATCCCCTGCCCTGGAAGTCCCCGAGTCACAGGTCCCCTCAGGTGGGGAGGGGTTGTGGGGCAGCATCCCCCCACACGCCCTGGCTCGCCGTCGGCTC
>NW_010116135.1:419-5058 GCF_000699245.1 Pterocles gutturalis
CCCACCCGCCCAGCCACTCAGGTGAATCCTCTGCCTTCCACATGGAAACGCAAAACCAGTTTCTATTAATTTAAAACCACCACGCACGTTAATTATAGCCATTAAAAGCTGCTCTGTATTTATACTTAATAAGAGCATCTTTATTGGGGGCTTGAGAGTTCACACTCATCTGGCAGCTCTGTTCGGGAAGGTCTGGGCTAGACAAAGCTGCAGGAACTTCACCCTGGCTTTGCCCCGCTTTAGTGAAAGCACCATAGATTTACACTGCTGTGAGACAAAAAATTTGGCTGTAAAAATGTGAAATCATTACTCTAACCTCTACAAAATCCCAGCATAACACAAACTGAATTCAAATACCAGGCACAAAATATTTGCTTTTAAAAATTCTTGTGTTTTTAAGCATGAATTCATTCCAGCCCATGCGACTCTCGCTGGCAGCCAGCTTAGCACTGCTCCCTACTGTCAGTACTCAAACAAACAGAAATTTACAGCCTTTCCTCCCGTCAGCATTGTCACAGAACCGATCACTGAGAGCAAGCAGCATATCTGGGGATTACACCCCTTCGGCAGGTCGGAGGGTTCTCTATTTATTCATAATGGGTAAGCAGAGCAGACATCCCTCTTCAGAACCTCTCGTCCTTATCAGAATTACTCTGTTTCTTTTTTTGCAGGTTTTCCATGTTCTAGCCCCAGCATTTGCACTCTCTGTATTATCCACCGTAACTCACAGCACGCTGCATCCATGCATTGCTTTGGACAACTTCTGTTCCAACCGTCATGGCTTTTCTAGATGCACATTGTGAGATTCATTTTGAAGAATAACCAACAGTTTGTTTTGTTTTTCACAAACACGTGTACAAGTAAAACTTAGTTGCCAGGCCACTTCACAAAGGATATGCAAAAGCATACTGAAAAAAAGACAGCTTTAAAATAAAAAGCCAAGGGAAATGCTTCTTACCCTTCCCTGCTCACCAGACATGGCGAGTGCTGCCCTAACATCCCTCGGGGAGAAGCCAGGACAACGTCCCTGCCTCCGGTCACTTCCTTTCTTAAGCTGTAAGTCTTCTCTGAGAGGAAAATTTAATTATTTCCCACTTCTTGGTACAGCAACTGGCTAAACGTGGCATTGTCCTGTACCTGCAGAACTTGTGTTATCAGCTGACAGCAATGATGCACCCTTTAGGCAGGAAATGCAGGATCAAGATTTTGGGGTTTTTTGTTTCCTTCACAACACTGCAATTCAGAGATTTTAACGGGGTCCCAGCCCCCGCTCCCCTCCCCAGTCATCACAGTTAGAACACAGGACGGCACAGATCCTGAGCCGCGCCTGACCCCTGTTTGATAGTCCCGGTTTTTTCATGGGGTATTAGTTCATAAAAGATTCTGCAGATCCACCTAAAGCTCCTTCCTCTCTGAATTTCCTCATGATGCAATCCATTGAAGTTTCAGGATGGCCTTTATTACAGCATATGCTGAGGCTTCAAATGGAAAGCAACATTTAGCAAAGGCAGCATCTGTCTCTGCAGGCAGGAAACCCCTTTTGTTGCCATATTGAACTGTTACACATAGCGAGAGATGCAGTTCAAGCTGTAAACTCTTGATCTTCACTCGAAAGTCTCTACTTTCACTTATCAGCCTGACATCTCACAGTGGGGCCACCTGAGCAGACCGCGGGGCTGGCTCCAGGGCTCGCAGACTGGAACCAGACCTCGGGGGGAACCGGGGCGGACGGAGGTGGCCAGCTCCCTGGGACCCTCCAACACAGTTCAAAGTGACATGTTTCAAACAGTCCTTTCCTCCGTACCCCATGGCCTTCAAAGCACAAACAGCTTTATAGCCTGGAGCATGTAAGGGTTTCATTCAGGGATGCACGGCGGTTGCTCTTAGCGGAGGAAGGAGCGCAGCTCTGCAGAGACGTTCCCATCCTGCGTGCTTCCCGGATTTTTTCTAAAGGAATTTAAAGCCGATTCCCTTGTTCTAGTCCATTCTTTGATTTCTGCCATCCCATTTCTGCCAGATCCTTGCAGTGCTCTGTCAGAGCTCACGCACAGAGAATTTTAAGCAGAAATACTGTAACCCCCCCAAAAAAAACAAACAAAAACAAAAGAAATAAAAGCTCCCCAGCAATTGGACTCCGAAGTTCAAGACAAAACTCCTCTGTAGTAGAAAATGAGTTAACACATAACTAGGGGTTTTCCCAAAGAGACTGAATAATTTATGGAAAGTTACTGACATGTTCCTGACATGTTTAGTCCAGTTACGCCTTTGTACAATATTAGCCTGTGACATCACAGCACTAAAATACAATGTTTTCAAAAGAAAAATCAGTTATTGTGAAGCCAACAGAGTAGAGGCTCCAGAAACTGCTAAACTTAGACCATTTTCCTAAATCACTATTTTATAAAAGGAAAAGGAAAACATTCCTGGCTGTGTGCAATGTGTGCTGAAGTCACAGGATCCCACTTGTAACAACTTTCCTTCCCCTTGTCACAGCTTAAATTAACTGCGTTCACAAGGAGGCAAATGAACAGAACCAGAGCGTTCGCCTGCGCCGCTCAGCAATTTGTTACCAGAACTGTTCCCGGAGCAGAGACCCACTCACCACTGGTCAGAGAGAGTCCCTCTAAATCCGCATGGGCGAGTCTTCCCTATTGATCAGTGGACTAATGCAGCACATATTTTGCAGAGAGCGGCAGGAAAACAACTGTCCTGAAACAAAGACAGGGTGCTTCTTTGGATGTGAAGATACAGACACTGTTTATCTAATGGTTGGAAAGTTTACAAGAAAACAGCAAACTTCGTGCTGTGGTTGTTGAACTGAAGTAGTACTTTACTAGAACCAGGTTTTTTCGGTAATTTTGTGGTTGTAACAACTATTTTCTTTACATACTGCTATAGAAAAGGGACTCTTTTTAACTTAATTGAAGACACTATCAAGAGTAAATATACTGGGGCTTTTAATAAAAACAGTATGAGGAGAACATTCAAAGCTAAATAATCAGAAGCAATTTGTGTTCATGAGCAGAATGATGTGTCATTTTTTTTCCCTTGCAACGCTCTGTACTGGATCAGTTTTGAGACTGTGGCAAACTTTAAACCTATCTTAAAATAATGAACAGCAGTGAGGGTTGAAGATAGTTTGAAAAATACGCTGGAAAGAGAAAACATATGCCACAGAGTGTGGTGCAAAAGTCATATTTCATGCATGACTTTAGAGAATGTTAATAAGGATTAGAACCATACTTCAGCAGAATAACAATCAGTCAAAGAAGTGTAATTAATTTTTCTTTAGATCTCTGTTAAACAAAAATACAGGAGAGATAGCATTGTTGCCTCTAGATTTCGCTCCAGCTAAGAAATATAGCCCTTAAATACATGTCGTAATTGTACACTATAACCGGAGTGTAGTACATGACTCATTTGCTTTATAGTTGTTGGTTTTATAATATTATGAATCCAAAAATATTTTAAACTTCAATTTTTTTGCTTTCGCCAATAAATATGATTAAGATAATACATCCAAAAACATATGTAAGCTGTGTATGTGGGACATATGGAAAGCAGATGTGTTCTTAATTTACATATGACCTAAAAAAATCAGCTGATTACCAGAGATGGTACTTTGTGAAGCTGTTTTGGACTCAGAAGCATTGTTGCTAGCTCAGCACCATTTTAAAGCAGACAGTTTGCTTCTCTTGTGTCTGAAACTCCAAACTCAATGCTGCAGAAAGACGGTATCCCTGGAGCTGCGATCACTTGGCTTCACGCAGAACAGCCCAGGAATGGAAAACCAAGATCATTTGTTTCTAAACACAATTGTTATTGAAAACTTTTCTTTAATATTTTAAGTGTATGTTCCAGCATACGCTTAGAAAATTTCAGTGGTGCCCTTAATAATGCTCTTCCAACCATAATGATAATAAACGCTCAGTTTCCATTATAAGCCCAACTCTGAGTGCCAAAATCAAAAGGCAAAGCTGTATCTGCCTCACATGGTGAGAAATGATGCCGCTCACTACTGAAAAAGTAGGCACTTTTTTTTCAAAATCACAAAGTCACTTTTTCAAAATCACAACAGACCAGGGAAGCATTTTCTTAATTATAACCTCTCATGGTAGAGCTTCTCTGGGGACCGTGTCCTGGTTTTCATTTTTTAGCTAGACCCAATAAGAAAACAATAACTTACCATCAGATATCAAAGGCAATGAAAAGCTTCTCGTACGAGGCGCTCTTGGTAGCACAGAGAGCCAAGAAGAAAAGTTCCCGTGTCAGTTAGCATCAGAAGTCAAAGCTGGGCTGCAAAGTGGGGCAGGAGAAATACAGGGTTCCTACATTGTTTTAAAGCAAAGCCATTTCCTAGCCTTTTTCTGCGATGAGGCGGTTGGGATCACAGGGGACACTGTCAGAGGGACAAGATAGCTTTTCCAAAACATGGGCTAATTGAACGCACCACTGGTAAATAAAGACACATGTTTTCAGGCAGGCATTTGTCACAGTTAGGAGATTCTCGCTCTTCTGCCAGGCTCCAGCTTGGCAGCGTCCACGGGAATTGCTCCAGCCAGAGTCCCCCTCGCAGAGGTGCCAAGATACAAACCCACCGCTGCTGCCTCTCCTGGCCCGCAGCCACGGCGAGGGGCTG
>NW_010116136.1:0-990 GCF_000699245.1 Pterocles gutturalis
GTGTGAGCTGGGGGCTCCTCGTGCGAGTTTGGGGGGGTCCTCGTGCGATTTGGAGGGGTCCTCGTGCGAGGGGTGGGGGTCCTCGTGTGAGTTGGGGGTGTCCTCGTGCAAGGGGTGGGGGTCCTCGTGCAAGCTGGGGGATCCTCGTGCAAGCCGGGGGGGGTCCCTCGTGCGTCCCATGTGTCGGTGCGGAGCTGGGCGTGTCCTCGTGCGAGCCTCGTGCGAGCCTCGTGCGAGCTGCCCTGTCTCCTCGTGCATCCTCGTGTGTCCTTATGCTTCGTCCTCGTGCGTCCTCGTGCATCCTCGTGCCTCCTCGTGCGTCCTCATGCTTCGTCCTCGTGCATCCTCGTGCCTCCTCGTGCGTCCTCATGCTTCGTCCTCGTGCATCCTCGTGCCTCCTCGTGCGTCCTCATGCTTCGTCCTCGTGCATCCTCGTGCCTCCTCGTGCATCCTCGTGTCTCCTCGTGCCTCCTCGTGTGTCCTTGTGCTTCGTCCTCGTGCGTCCTTGTGCCTCCTCGTGCATCCTTGTGTCTCCTCGTGCATCCTCATCCCTCCTTGTGCTTCATCCTCGTGAGTCCTCGTCCCTCCTCGTGCATCCTCGTGTGTCCTTATGCTTCGTCCTCGTGCATCCTCGTGCCTCCTCGTGCATCCTCATCCCTCCTTGTGCTTCGTCCTCGTGTCTCCTCGTGCATCCTCATACCTCCTTGTGCCTCCTTGTGCGTCCTCGTGCCGCCATGTGTCCTTGTGCTTCGTCCTCGTGCCTCCTTGTGTGTCCTTGTGCTTCATCCTCGTGTGTCCTCGTGCCTCCTCGTGTGTCCTCGTCCCTCCTCGTGCCTCCTCGTGTGTCCTTGTGCTTCGTCCTCGTGCATCCTTGTGCCTCCTCGTGCATCCTCATCCCTCCTTGTGCTTCATCCTCGTGAGTCCTCGTGCCTCCTCGTGTGTCCTCGTCCCTCCTCGTGCCTCCTCGTGCGTCCTCGTCCCTCCTCGTGC
>NW_010116136.1:1148-1936 GCF_000699245.1 Pterocles gutturalis
CGCCCCTCCTCGTGCGTCCTCGTGCATCCTCGTCCCTCCTCGTGCCCCCTCGTGCGAGCCGCTCGGAGCCGCTGCCCCGGTAGTGGGGGGGCCACGTGCGCGTGTGTGTACATCACGTGTGGCCTTGGCGTGTGACGTGTCACCCCCCCGTGTCCCCCCCCCGCGGCACCCGGTGGTGGACTGGGCCCAGTTGGTGCTTGGTACTGGTTCCAGTTAGAGCCCAATGCTGGTCCCGGTTAGAACCTGGTGCTGGTCCCAGTTAGAGCCTGGTGCTGGTCCCAGTTAGAGGCCAGTGCTGGTCCCAGTTAATGCTTGGTGCTGGTCCCAGTTAGTGCCTGGTGCTGGTCCCAGTTCAAGTCCCGAACTGGTAAATGCCCGGTGCTGAACCCAGTTAAAGCCCGGTGCTGGTCCCAGTTAGTGCCTGGTGCTGGTCCCAGTTAGAGCCCAGTGCTGGTCCCAGTTAATGCTTGGTGCTGGTCCCAGTTAGTGCCTGTCCTCGTCCCAGTTACAGCCTGGTCCTGGTCCCAGTTACAGCCTGGTTCTGGTTCCAGTTAGTGCCTGGTGCTGGTCCCAGTTAGTGCTTGGTACTGGTCCCAGTTAGTGTCAGGTTTGTTACAACCTGGTCCTGGTCCCAGTTAGAGTGTGGTTCTGGTCCCAGTTAGTGCCTGGTGCTGGACCCAGTTAGAGCCCAGTACTGGTCCTGGTTAGTGCCTGGTGCTTGTCCCAGTTAGTGTCCAGTACTGGTTTGTTACAACCTGGTACGGGTCCCAGTTAGAGTGTGGTTCTGG
>NW_010116137.1:0-265 GCF_000699245.1 Pterocles gutturalis
CAGAAGTATTCTGCGCAGCTGGAGCGGGGAGAGCTGGGGGCAGCAGGGGGAGATGGGGTGAAACAGGAGGAGAAGTCAGAGCAGAACCAGCCCTGCTGTGGTGTGGGGGTGGGTGCTGGGGGTGTTTTGGGTCTGAATCCCTGTGTTTGTAGGTTCAGTACATCATCGCCCAGGACGGCGTACAGCACTTGCTTCCCCACGAGTACGTGGTTGTCCCAGAGGGACATCACATCCAGGTGAGGGACATCGCAGACAGGGGAGCCTC
>NW_010116137.1:608-822 GCF_000699245.1 Pterocles gutturalis
GGCCCCTCCCAGACGCTCCTGTTCTCCTCCCCACAGATCCAGTACATGCCGGTCTCACCTGAGCAGCAGCTCGTCACCCAGGTGCAGCTGGAGGCGGCCGCGCACTTGGCAGTCTCAGGTAGGACCAGGGCACGGGGCCGAGCTCTGGCACAGCCCTGACAGCGCCGTCTGCTCCCAGTTCTCGGGGCGCCGGTCCTGCCGGGCAGTTTGTGCT
>NW_010116138.1:0-9427 GCF_000699245.1 Pterocles gutturalis
CTTCCTGGGCTGATGGGCTGATGACAAGTCAGAATTGCAGAGTTAAGGACGAAACTTCCCTTTTTATTCAATCATTTCTCCTCCCAAGAGAGTCACAGAGCCTGAACAACAGGCACAGTGCAAAACCCTTGGGCAGCCATTCAACTGCATTTTGGGGACCTTCAGAGCAGTGGAGGGGGGTCCACACACATACAACCCTGATCTGGGGATGCTCCAGGAGCAGAGGCAAGCTCAGACTCTCTCAGGAAGAGGATTGACCCTTTTTTCCCTGGATCTCATCCACCGACCGGACTGTGCCAGGGCTTGTGGGCATGGGCGGGCACAGGCTGGGCAGACCCCGGCTCCTTGTCAGTCCTCACTGCCCAACAGGGTGTGAAACGCCCATCAGCTGAAGGCCAGCTTCAGTTAAAAATATTTTACAGAATATTTCTATCTCCATGCTTTGAGCCAAAATGCTTCTTCCTCTTCTTCCTTTTTCCCCCTCTGAATTTATCAGTGAAAAGAACCCTGAACAAAACCCAATTATTAATTTGTTCTGATTTCAGCAAAAAGCCAAGAATGCAAACCCCCCACCCTTCTGTAACAAAAGGCAGTTGTGAACGTGCTGCTTGCAAAGCTGCAGACGACTTAGAAATCTCCCCTACTGTAAGGCTGTTGAGAAGGTGTTGGCTGAAGGTGGAGAGGAAAGCAAGCCACGTAACGAAGGCAACCAACTGTGCACCTTTGGTACTAAATCATCTAAGGTGCATCTTTAGCAAGAAGAGCATTGCAGCGTGTGTTCGGAGCAAGCCCAGCCTCTGCCCGCAGATGATAAGAAATCAGGAGAGAGGTTCTATTTATTTGCAGGGTAAAGCTCCACATCTAATGGGATAAACATTTCTGTGCAGCTAAAAGGCAAACCGTGCTCCCAGCACTCACTCAGCTTCAGTTCCTCTGCACAGCTTGCTCTTCTGGTTGAGGATAAAATGTTGCATGTTTCAAAAGCCAAAGCTTCTTTCCAGGGGTGAAATCTGCCTCAAGCCAGCAGCAACAGCCACCTCAAGCACCCACTGAACTGCTCATGTGAACCTGCCAAACCCTGCTTGTCCCCAGGGTCGCGAGGTCACCGTCCCATGGGTTTGCTCGGCTGTGCCCATCCAGGGATGCTCATGCTGCTGCTCTGTGGCCCGCCAGCAGCAGGAGGGGTTTTGGTGGAGGTGTCCCTTGGCTGGTCCAGGAGAGGCGGGAGCGGGGTGCCAGCAGCCTGGTGGGAGCCCTGTGCTAGTGGCCTCCCGCCTCCGGCAGCTGGGAAGCGTAGAGAGCTAGTGTGTGATGGAGGAACTGGTACTGCTCGCTCGTCTGGATCATCCCACCTCTGCAAGGGAAAGGCAGGTCCTTCTGACAGCTCGCTGAAGCCCACAACCCCGTCCCCAGCTCCCTGCTCCTGGGACACAAATATTCTTGATTCACCTGCCACAATTAGGTACATCTGAAATAGGCACCAGTGCTGCCCAAAGAGTATTTGGGCTCAGAAGCATTGCTGGGCTGTTCAAAATGCAGATTAGCAACTGATTTGGCTCTAATTTTTACTGGTACTTCTCCCTGAAAAGCAGCAAAATTGAGAGTTTCTGAATTTAGTGTCTGAGTTGGAAGGAGCAGACCAGCTGCCAGATTCAGAGCCGCTTTCCTCTCCGTCACATCCTCAGGTCCCCAAAGCTACAATAGCCCTGACAGCAAAACCTGCCCAGCACTGGGCATTAACTTGTTGTGTCACCTTTCAGCAACCCTTTTGGTTTCCATCAAAAATTGTACCACGCCCCCTCGCAATGCCTGTCCCCATGTCCCTCCCGCATCCCTCCTCCCAGGCTGGCAGCCAGCAGGACTGTGCAGGGAGCAGCCTGCTCTGAGCACCTACCTGTCTATGCGGAGGCGGCACACGATTCCCAGGATATCCACCTCCCCCTTCTCCTTCAGCTGTTGGCATCCGATCCTGGTAGCGATAAAGCAGCCTGTCCGGCCGATGCCTGCGCTGCGGGACAGACACGGCTGTGCTGAGCACTGACAACGTCCACTGCCTGGACCTTAATCTGAGCTGGACATACTCCCAGGTTGGTTTGCTGCCATTATTTTTTCCTAGAGGGATGCTGGGGTCCCAGTCCCAGCTGCCAGACCAACTTTCCCAGCCAGGCACCAACAGACTTGGGCTGGCATCATTCAGCCATGGCAAGGGAGTCTTGCCATGTTGCACAGCCCAGCTGAGGTCACTCTGCAAGCACAAACCCAGCCAGTGCTCCCATCCCAGCGCAGTGCAGGGGTCTCTGCAGCCCCTTCACCTCGCCTCCCAGTTGTGCTCTTAACCCCAGGCACCAAGCAGTTTGCCCTGGGTCGAGCCAGCCTGCAGCATCGCACACCGAGTGTGTTGCACAGGGATGACCATGTGCTCTTCTCCACTGTCCACAAATTCACTTAGCAGTGAGAGAAGATACACAGAGGCCACTTCCTCCAGGAGGGCTGCCCTGAAAAACGGCTTTACAGCTGAGCCCCAGCCCATGCGCAGTGGCAGAGGCAGCAGGAGCCTGAGCTGTGGACCTGCCCTGGGTCTGATGGCTGGGTCCTGACCCTGCAGAGCTCTCCTGCTCCCATCTTGCCATCCACAGACCCAGGTGCAAACCAGATTTCTTCACAGGGCAGTATGCACCATGGTAATGCCACAATCCTGATGCCAGGACAGGAGTTGCTGGTTGAATAACTCTGCTATGGGGGTGCCGTGCCCTGACATTTCTTTGCCACAGTGGGACCAGCTCATGAGCATTTACGGGTGGGATTTTCCTCTCTGGCATTAGCAGATTGACCCCAAGGTGGGGGACACACAGGGGCTCAGGTGAGGGGAAAGCTCCTACCTGCAGTGTACAACGATGGGCCCGGGGCTGGCTGCAGCCTGCAGAGTCTCATCCACCTTGGACACCAAGTGCAGCAGGGGCTTGGCTGACTCAGGCGTCTGCTGGTCCGGCCAGGAAGGGAAGAGGATGTGTTTGACCTGGCGGCATTCACCTTCAAGCTTTTCCAGCACAGAAGAAAGAGAAATCAGGATGTGGGAGCACAGACTGGCTGGGCTGGGCCAAATGAAGGCGTGGAGTCAAGCCCAAGGAGAGGCCAGGCAGCCTGTGACCATCTTCATCTGCCTCCTCTCGAATCCCTCTTTTGAGTTTCTGACAGACACCCAGGAGGAACCCTTGGGCCAGGGACACTGGGAAGTGTCCCGTACCAGAAGATGGGAACAGATACAGAGTGTCCCCATACTGTCCCCATAGTCCAGGCAAAGCCAGCGAGATCCTTTTGGCTAGTGTCAGGCCAGGGTGACTACAAAGAGCCCATGGGGCAGAGCCCAGTGGCACAGTGCAAACAGTAAAGGACTAATAGAGCTCTCCCAGCTGACCCCCTCTCCTTCCCCCTCTGGGTCCTGCTCCCTCTCAGCCTTCTTGGGCAGGCAGGAGCTCTTCAGACCCCTCCTCTGGCAGGGGCTCATAAGACCCAGCTCTCTGAGCCATGAGCCCTCTGCTCTCCTGTCACACAGCACTACTGTCCCACTAGAGATCCCGGGGGTGTCGGGGGCACTGCCGGGCTCCCCCTCTGGCCCCTGGATGGAGCTCGAACCCACCTGGATGGAGAGATCCTGGACTATGTACTCCACGTACTCGCTCACCCCCTGCACGCAGATGGTGAAGGGGCCGTAGGTGCCCTTCTTCTCAGGCCAGTAGTGGACACATTTCTGAAAGAACGAGGCAGGGTTTGTGGCCATGGAGATGCTCAAGGCACCCACTGGACATTTGAGCTGTACTTTATTCAGTGCTCTTTGGAAGGGGCATCTCTTGGGGAGGTGTGGAGGAGCGGGGAAGGTGGATGTGGAGTGACACAAAACACAGGTTACGGACAGGATAGATCCCTCTCCCCACATCTCCTCTCCCTGAACCCTTTCCCGTGGCCTGACATATGGCTTTCAAACCCGATGGGCTGCACGGCTCTCCCCAGCCCAACAGGAGCAGTGCCTGGGCCAGTCCCTGTCCTGCCGACCCAGGAGGGCCCAGCCTGCCGGCGGAGGGCACGGGGATGCTGTGCCAGCCAGGGAGAGAAGGGAGGAAGGACATGGCCAGGAAAGAGAGGGTGAGTTCCCCCAGGCTGGTGCTCCTTGACGGGGAGCCGGGGATCGCAGCCAAGGCACAGGGTGGCCGCCAAGCAGGGCAGAGTGCTGCCAGCTCCCATCCCAGCCTGGATCCACTGGTGAGAGCTCCCAGCACAGGAGGAGAGCTGCTCGGGGCCAGAGGGACTTCTGCCTCCACTCCCTCTCCCAGGGGTTGCCCTAGGCTCTTTATCCTGTTATCCAGCTGGGAAAGCATGCCCAGAGCATGAGAGGCCACGTAAGGAGGAGAGGCTTTGCTGGACGGGGCCAAGGTGGCAGCCGTGTGGCTCTCCTCCTCCATCCGTGATCGATCAGGGCTACCCTCTGACAGCACAGCAGAGAAAGCAAGTGGGTACTCAGACCCCATGTTTGGTCTCACACAGCCCTTTACTGTTGTTATTACCCCACTCCACCCTTTGCTCCTGGCTGGGGTGCAGTGCCCAGCCCAGGGGAGGGACAGCGGTACCTCTTTGTGCTCCTGGAGCTTGGTTATCATGACGATGAGGGGCACCTCCTCCTGCCACACCATCTCCCAGAAGTCAGTCACGGTGTTCAGCATGGGTCCCTGGGTGGCAATATACTCCCGGGGCCTCCCAGTGTAGCCCTGCTGAGCACATGGTCCATCAGTGATCCTGATGTGAGGGGAGCCTGTCTCCAGGCCAGCCCAGCTCTTATGGTGCTTATCTTCCTCTACAGTTGAGAGGCTGAGCCACACAGGCTATTTCCTACTAAACCTGTCCTTGAAATGCTTTTATAGACCTGATCTCTCCATCCTCTCAGTTCCACAGTCCAGGAGCAAGCCCATGGAGCAACCCGCGTGCACCCAAAGTGCTTGCAAGCATCCCCAGGTTGTTGGTGTGATGACAGCTGGCATGATGGACCCCTTGGCCAGGCAGAGCTCATGCAGGGAGGGCGCTTCTCACTGGAGGCATTTCCCCAAGGACCAGCAGAAGTCATCAAGCTCCGCTCTGGCTGGGAGCTGGGATAGACCCAGCTGGGTCCCACCAGCCCTGGCTCCCCCCCAGGCTCAGGAGGGGACATGGCAGTGCCCAGCAGTGCGACACCTTGAGGGGTGGTTGGCACAGACCCCTGTCCTGCCTTTGCCCCAGGCTCTGTTTCACAGCTCCAGACATCCTCTGCCTCCACGGTCACTTCCTCCCCCAGTCTAAAATTGCCAAAGAAATAGAGATGCTGGGAGGTGCTCCGAGTCCTGCTCAGTAGGCTGCTTTTCTGAGTCCCCCATTCCCATGCTCTCCTCTCTGCCCTGCACCCAGAGCAGCTGCAGACTCACCTCCACTTCCCAGCAGCCTGTCCCAAGGGGAAGGATGTTGAAATGAGATGAACTGCTTGGAAAGAAGCCTACCAACCAGTAAAGCTGGCACCTGGCTGACACAAGAGCCTGTTTTACGGGGACGTATGGTTCAGCACAAGTGGGACTGCAGCCTGGAAGGGGTCATTTGCACAGGAGGATGATTATCATAAACCAGGCTGCCTGAAGTGACACCCTTGGGTTTCGGGTTTTCTCAGTCTCTGGAAAGGGACCCCATCAGCCATCAGGTGTCAAAGCTAAGCCATGTCCTCCCTTTCATTAGCTTCGTTCTTGGGAAATTGCAACAACCCCCTGCATGGAAATTCCTGGATGTGTAAGGGCTGAACAGCACCAAGCTGTGATGCTCTGGGACACAGGTTGCCTCTTGTGCCCTTGCCAGACAACGGACACGAGGAAGAGATGGAGAAGCCCCTATGAGGGAGCCAAGAGCAGCCACCTCATGAGACTTTCCCACCAAAAAGGACAGTGTGTCTGCCCTATGAGGATGGAACTGCATTTCTCCAGCTCGGAAAGGGGTGGCAAGTTCAGACTGTTATCCCAGGGCGGCCACAGGACAGTGGGTGACAGTCCAGTGTAGCATCTGCAGCACTGAGGAGCTTGCAGATGGATGCTCTGTGAGCTGTGGACTGCGGGACAAGGGAGACAACCCGCTCTCCAACCAGGCAGGACACTCACCGTGATGTAGTTGGCATTTATGTAGCTGTCTTCCTTCAGGCTTGCCACCCTCCTGAGACAGACCCGGCTCTCAGGATCTGAAAGAGACAGTAGGCATTACCCCAGGACAATCTTTCAGAGCCTCACCCTGCCCATCCTCCCAGCCTCAGCTCCAGAGGCTGGAGACTGGGTCTTCCCAGTTCCATGCCACAGTCAGAGCTGTCTGCACCGTCCCTCTGGCCCCTTCTTGCCCCTCTTCACCCTCGCTGCGATGCCAGGTGCAGTCAGCTGTGCCCAAACCTGCTGGTACCACAGTCAGCGTGTGGGGTAACTCGCTCGCCAGACAATGACCCCTCAGGGTCTTCCTACTAGAGCCCATATGAGCCCTCATATAATGTTCTCAGCCTTTATACCCCGACTGACATGCCCTTGGGACCTGTGAGTCCCACCCAAGCTGGGCTGTCATGAGCTGCGCACCCTGAGAATACAGCGCAAGGAGTAGCTCTACCCCATGTACCACCCCATAACACAGTGTACACCCCCTGCGACACAGCACCCAGCTCCTGCAACACAGGGAGCTGCAACAAGCGCAGCAGGGACACCAAGAGCACCCAGGAGCACCCACCCCAGTGCCAGGTCCTCTGGGTCACCCCTCTCCCATGCACAAACAACTGTGAGCACACACCCTCCCCATCCCTGCATGTGGCACCGGGACAAATGTGAGGCAAAGGGATGCAGTGGCACATACTGGGGAGGATGGTTTTGTATCTGTCCTTGGAGGCACGTCCAGGGATCTCCAGCTCCTCCGGACTGACAAAGTTGGGTGGGATTTTCTGCAGGGGGAGAGAACAACTATGAGGAAAGCCCTGTTGCTGCTGCTTGTGTCCCCTCGGCATGGCAGAGCTGGTCCCTCAGGCAATGAGAAGCTGACCCAGGGATCTAGCAGCATCACCAGAGATGTCAGCTCCTGGGATGAGCCCTGTCCTTACCACAGATGTTGTGGGACACCTTCCAGAGATGCCACCTTGGGAGAAGAGCTTAGGATGGGAGGTCAGGACAGGCTTTCCAGGGATGCAAGGGGGACTTTGAACACCAGAGAGTGGGCAGCCAGGGGATACCCAGGGCACCCTTCAACCCTTTTTTCCCACACCGCCTGCCCTGCCACTGGTGCTGTGGGGCACAGCTGGGCTTGGAGCCTGCTTTGGGGATGTCCACCCCTGCCAGTCCCCCCTGACGGCCCTGCCATCCCTCATGTGAAGAGGGAGAGGGAAAAGGAGCATCGCACCGAAAACTCCTCCTGGAGCTGCGTCAGGCTCTGGGCACGCTGCTGGAGCTCCTCCCTCCTCAGCACGTGGCTGGATGTCCTCAGGAACTTCAGTGTGATGTCCCGAGGCGTACAGACAGGCTGGATGGGCTCCACGCTCCCCAGCGAGCTCATGTCCAACATCAGCGACACATTGGAGCCCCTCCTGCAAGGCAAAGGGGTCCCTGTCTGACTCTCTGCCATCTCAGGGCAGGAGGGCAGCCCATCCCACCTACCACATTGTCAGTTAAAACCACCCCACACGAAGGAAAGCCCAGCCAAGGAATAACATAGAATGAAGAAAGGGGCCAGGTAAAGACTCCAGAAGATGGGGGGGCTGAGGAACAAGGACAGTGTCTAGATTTGTCCTGGGCTGGGCTAGGGGGGAGTCAAAGCTGTCTCCACACTCAGACCTGGCATCTGCAAAGGTTGGCAGGCAGCAGGCTGGCAGGGCTGGGCTGAAGGAAGGAAGTTTGGGGGAGCCCAAGGCCTGGGGATGAGCAGTGCCACCAGTACCCATCACCTGGGCTGAGATGGGCAGCGCAGGGCTGGGGCTGCAGGCACCGTCCAGCCACTCTCCCCTCTCCTGAAGACGCACGTGCTTCTTGGCAGAGGGACTGGGCTTGTCTGTCTTGTTCATGTCTGCCCTGGCTGCCCGGGCTGTCAGGCTGGCGTTATGAACTCTGGAGCACAACAAGCAAGCCTGTACCATGCTGTAGCAGCCACGAATCTCTTGTTCTGAAGCACAGGGAGTGGACACGGGGGGCCCTCAGCTCCCGGGAAATCAAGGAGCCATCAGAGGAGAAGTGGCTGGAAAACACAAGGCAGATCTGAAAGATACCATCAGGCTGGGTGGAACCCGTGAGGGATGGTCCCTAATCAAGGGACAGGTTTAGGGCCCCCATCCCCTGCATCCAGGTGGGTGGCACAGGGAGAGGTCCCAGCACGTTCACCCTCCGGCATGCCCGCAGCACTGCAGCCCACACAGGCACCCCATGGTGACCCTGGGCACGGCACCAGCGGCCGCCTGCTTGCACCAAGGGGAGAACACCCATGCCCTGTGTTGCTGGTGCATGGTCTGGTTTTGAGAGAGAGCCCGAGATGCTCTCCACCTGCATGGGCAGCACACGCTGCCGTGTGTTTCCAGCATGCCTGCTTCCACCGGGGGACATGGTGGGAAGGAGGGAAAGCTGGGACCCGCATGAGCAGAGCAGCATTTGGTAGGTGAGACGAGGTGGGCTGTACACACCACAGTGAGCCTGGCCAGCTCCTGCTATTGGGAGACACGGGGCCAGGCACCCTCAACAGCCTCATGGCTCTGGTGAGGCAGGGGTGTCCCTGGGACAGCCTCCTCCATCCCATAGGTCTCAGAAACTGTCAAGAGGAAACTGCTTTTTCTGGGTGGTTGAGCAAGAGGTGATGGGGTAGCCCAGCTGGAGGATGGTGCCAGGGCTCCACCACCACCAGCACCAGGACAGCTGCTGGCAGGGATGGGGAGATGCGGGTGATGCTGGTTCACCTCCGGGCAGAGCTCCTCATGGTGCAGGCAGCACCCTGGGATCATGAGGCTCCTTCTCATCCCCAGCTCCCTCCGTGAGGACGAGGTAGACCCAAAGGGACAGGGGATGCTGTGGAGGTGGAGCTCTCAGTGGGCAAAGAGTTGGATCCCAGGTACCACATCAACTCAGGGAGGTCCTGCAGAGGACAGGGTCCACCCTGTGGTCATGATGTTTGGGAATGTGACTGGGGCAGGAGCCATTCCCCATGGCTCCATGCTGCCTGGCGGCATTTTTAGGGGTGACAACGCCGCTGCTGTCACACATGCCATCCCCATGCCCCACGCCGGGTACCCTGGAGGGTGTCCCGTGGCCAGGCAAAGCAAGACCGGCTGCTCCCGTGGAATCGCCAGCACCAGGAGATCCCGGGCAGAGACAGCAACAGGCTCCAACCCCGGCAGCCATCCCTCACACCCCAGTCAGGGAGC
>NW_010116139.1:0-45000 GCF_000699245.1 Pterocles gutturalis
ATTACTTGGATATATTTTTGCATATCAATACAAAAAAAATCTAGATGTTAACATGCCATGCTATGTTATGATGTGTGGAGTGATCATAGATTATATTTTGCATGACTCTTTAGCTTTTCTTAGATATTGACTGGAAAAAAAATGAGGGATATAATAGTTTTTTTCCCCGTGCCTTCAAGAGGTCCATTGGCGGGGGATGAGACCAGAGTGTTCAAAGCCTGGGTGGGAGCTGGGGTGAGTGAGTTGGTGGCGAGGAGGGAATTGGAGATCCTTGTGTGCTTCCTGTGTTCTTAAGTGGTAGAAAGGATATTTCAGCTGTTGAGATGAAGCTCAGCAGCTGCTCTGCAAACTCCTGACAAAACAGGGGCCTGAATTCTCTTTATCTCGAGCATCTGCCTCTGACCACAGATGTTCCTGGGGCTCCGCGTTTCTCTTAACCACTAGTCTTTGAATTACACAGTCGATATGTAGTAATAATGAGAATAGTTTTTATTGGATTAGATGGAATTTGGAGATAATATTGTTACCTATTAATTGCTAGGTACTACGTACTAAGACTCTGAATTATGAAGAAAGTACAAAACCTGCTCGTGTGAAGCAAATGCTTTGCAGTGGAGGAAAACAAGTGGGTTGTTACAGCATCACTGTGGTATTTGCCTTCCCATTATTATCTCTTTAGGTCACTTTTCCACAGTGTATTTTGGTCCATACGTATTTTATTTAAGTTTTTTGCCTCACAGCAGATGCTGTGGATTTTGACACTGTAACTTCATTAACTCTCGTGTGTAATATCTTTAATTTTGTCTTTAAAATACAGAGAGGGGGTTGTAGTATAAGCAGTGGTGTATTTAAGGTAGAATGTTCTGTATTTTTGCAGATTGCCAGTATCACACGCCAGAGCAGCCTTCTGACCACGAAGCCCAACCACACTTGTTCTATTAGCTGTACTTCAGAAGTATTTGTTTAGTTTTTTCCTCAGATGGATAACCAATATGGAACATTCTGTCCTCAGAAGTCTTATTAAAAAGGTTAGAGCATCCTGCTAATTAAGAAAAACTAATTAGTCAGATTGTGCCGGTAACCAGAATTTCATATTTTAATGGATTTTGAAATGCGGTATGCTCACTTTTCCTATTGTAAAATACTCTTTTTCTGTTAAATGTTTGGAAATACTCTTTTTAAGGAGATTATGCACTCAGAGTAAGAAAGCAGTAACATTTTAATTTTTGAATTTATTTAATAAATTGTAGAAGAACATATGCTGTAAAATTGATGAAGTAATTAATTCATACCAACTTCTTATTGTGGTAGTCAAAAATTGTTTCGTTAACCTTCCTGTTGGTGTTTATTGTGTCTAAAGCTGAATCAAACCCATTTGCAGGTGCATGTGCAGTGTTATGGAATTTTGGTCTGGAAGCTGAAAAATAAACCCGTTGTTAGCTGTTGGGTGACCTGGAAGCAAAACCACCAGGGCTGGTTGTGTTTTCATGGTTCCCATCTTTATTCCTGTCAGGTACAGGTGACCAACTGTGAGGCATTTCCTTGGCTTTGTATGGAAAGCAAGCGATGCTTGCCACTGGGGAGAAAAAGTCTGATTTGAGAAACACTAAAAATATATATATTTAAGATGGTTTTCTCCTTCGTGTCTACTTTTGAATTCTTTTTCAGCTGTGCCCTGCTGCAAACTTCAACCTTTTTTCAGGCTTGTCATTCTGCATTTTGCAAAACGCCTTGGCTTTTCGGGGAGACCGCGTAGCCAGGAGCCATGGGCAGTGACCTGCAGTCTGTCTCGGGACCATCCTCCGAGATGTGATTCAAGGTACAGATGTTGAAATCGGTGAGACGAGGTTGATGGCCATCTGGAAGTTGGCCGTCTGCTCCTTCCTGCAGAAGGAGGGAGCGATGCGTTTGGGGGTCCCTGCGCTGCCTTGTCACAACCCAAGTCAAGAAGATTTGGAATTGGGTCTTTGAAGGTTGATTTGTGAATATTGGATTGCCGGGTGCTTGACACTTAGTGGTATAAAGGGCTAGAAAGGGAAAAATGGACAAATACTTCTAGATAAGTATGATTTAGACATGATCTGCATGAAAGGATGTGCTTCAGGAAAGCACTGAAGGTTTAAGATCCTTTAGCTCAGGTCTAGCAATGTGGAAGAAGAAAGCATGGAGCAAAGGGAGATGCTATGGTAACGGACAGAAAATGGACAGTAACGCCCCATCAGGGCATGGGGCTGCTTAATTATTTTGCTGACGCATCAGAAAATGTGCCCAGATGCTGTGGATGTTCCATACGAAAGCACAACTGTGAGTACAGGGACTGGAGGATGGAGTCATTAGGGCTGGTCCAAGTAAAGCCTTCCCACTTCCAGTCCAAGGAGGCTAAAAGACAAAAATATTGCAAGACTTGTTTTGTGGTGTCAGCCTTGGCCACCACCAGACCTTCTGTGTTTGCTGGAGCATCAGCTCTGGCTTTGGTGAGTCAGGTTTGTGTTCAGCATCTGTGATGACCTGTGGATTCATACCCTTCCACGCTCCTGCAGTTTAGTCTTCAGCCTGAAACCTGGAGCTATTATCAACCAGACGGGTCTAGGTAGCTGGCATGAGGTCATGTCTCTTAAGTGGTTTGTGGAACAGGGATGGAATTTGTGGCAATAAATACTTTAGATTGTTTTTGTTTGGCTTCCTAAGGAGAAGAATTTCCTTAGGTGAGAGGTTGTTTTGCAAGCCACTCTGCTGTATGATGCATCGATGGTTTCAGTACATAGGAAGCTTTTCTCCCTTCAGTGTCATAGGTTGAAATTGATACTTGCACTTCATAGCTTTACAGATTCTTCTTTAATTACTGGTCATTCTTCTGAAGTGGATGACTCACTTAGCCTTCAGGGGTTGGTGATGTTCTACCCCTCCCTATAACTCTACACATACATATTTTTGCTTCTCTGAGACACAAGAATGCCCGTTTTCCCCTTGCACATCTCGTTTCCTGGGGTAGTATTGAGAAAGGGATGTGAAAGGGGTATGAAATGCAAAAAGGTGTATCATGAACAAATTTGCATCGATCCAGAGGGCTGTTGGTGCACATTTGAACCCTACCCGTTCACTTCTTGCTTGGAAGGACATGCTTGGATCTGTCTTATGGGCTGTTCTTTATATTATTGCTCCTATTATTAATACTATTGCTTGTATTATTAATACATTAATAGATTATTACTGTATTATAGTATTTCTAGAAGTCCATGCTTCTATATTGGTATTTCAGATTAGGCAGTTCTTTGATTCTGATGGTGGGAGAACATTTCAGATGATACAGATGTGTTGGTTTTGGTAATACTTGGTGTTTGTTGAGAAATCTGTATTATTTCTTCGTGATTGCCGACATCCTCATGGTGAAAAGTGACTTCTCTTCCTTATGCCCTGGCTCTAGCCCTGCACCTTTGGGATTTGCCATGCTGTGTCCTTGCTAGAGATTTGGGGAACCAAGGAAAGAGTTAGAGAGGAAAAGCAAAGTTGCCCGTACTTCAGGATTGTGGAATTTGTCTTGTTAGCTGATTCCTTAGGTCGTTCTGAGGGTTTTTAAGAGTGTTTGCAGTAATTTTCAGGCATCACTTGCAGCCCAGTTTATGGTGACACCAGCTTAGTTCATTTTGGCTTTCCACACCCCTTAAATTTCAGTGTTTTATAATGTTCTGGCATGGTAAAATGTTAAAATTGACATGTAAACCCTTTCTGGTATAACTTTCACCGGCTGTTCTTCCTGGCATTCAAAGCTATGACATTGCATGTGTCCTGGTAGAGGCCTATTGCAGAAAAACAGGTTTTGAATTTACCAGCAGATAGGCATTTCTGAGAGACAGCGCTCGGTCTTGTTGCGTTGAGATCTAAATAAATTTGCGTTGATGTCAATGAGTGCAGATGTTTTTAACCTTGACTTTCTAATGCTTCACAGTTGGGTATTTTTTCCCCCGCTTGGTAAAGGCGGATGACTGTAGTAAGACCATGAGCTGATTACTCCCTGTATTACATAATCATTTCTAGATGTGGTAGGGATATTAAGAATAGATGTGAGCGCTCTTGGAAGACTCCTTCTGGAATAAGGCTTAAGCCCTGCTGTAAATAGGATGCGTGTTCACTTTCATGCTGAGTCAGATATGTCTTGGTCGGTGCGGGATGAATATGCCAACAGCCAGGACAAAAATCAAGAAGGCTTTAGAAAACACTTGCAGAATATATGGTGACTCAACTGTCTTTAAGAATTGTCATTCCTGTGATGGATTGTCACCCTTGGATTTTAGGTGGGCAGCAGTTGGAGTTTGATTAAAGGCCAGCCCTGGTTCTGTCTAGATATGTCTCTGGGAAGTATCGTGTTGTTTCTCCATGTCATGCGTTTGCCTTACGATGCACCAGTGGCAAATAATTCTGAGTTTAACTTTAGATTTAAAAACCTGGCAGTGTTTGAGGGGAGGCGGGTGGATGAAGAGACTGCAGGAGGACGAGCAGTGGCTCAGGAGGAGCATTGGGTGTCCTGATGGAAAGCCAACACATCAATGGTCAACTACATTGGGCTTTTCTTTCAGGAAGCCTGGATCATCGTTGGGGATGAAATGCCTATTTTCAATGAAAAGGCGCCTACTTTGATAGTTTCTTTTTCCCACCAATGACATTTAAAAAAGAAACCAAGGAATTTTGGGGCTGGCTGTAAAAGTTCTGTTGAAGTCTCTTCCATATGCCAAAATAAGTTTTTCTTAATTGGAGTTAGTCTTGTAAGATAAGACATTATAGAATTTTTTTTTTCTTGTATTATTTTTTGTTGTTGTTTTTCTGTAACTAAATGCAGGACAAGATGTTGCAAGTCCAGTTTGTATTTCATGAAGTATTATAAAGGCACAATAATCCAAATGGTGGTTGTGAGAAGGATGGTAGTAATAAGAAGGAAAGTAATTGTGATTTTATTTTTTTTTAGGTGCAGAATTTTATTTATGTAAGCTTTTTAAGATATTAAAGTTGATCTGCAATATTATATTATCAATAATATTGTTTTAATTTTGGTTGGTTGACCCTAGAACATCTCTCCTGTCATGCGCAGCAGCTTTTCCTAGAAACCTTTCCCCCCACTTAAATATTTTTAAGATGCTTTCTATTATGAATATCCTTGAAATCAATTTAAGTTTTTTAAAATTTTATTTTATTTTTTCCTGTGATGCCGTGTGAATGTGTTTTTGCCATAATGGTGCTTGCCCGTTTTGGATTCTTTTCTGCCTCTGAATATTATGTGATTTCTTGTTCAAGTGAATGACAAGATGATGTATGACACACTTGAGCTGGTATTGAGCAGAGTCTAGTTGGAAAATTGCAGTGATAATTTTCTCTTTACATCTCAAACTTACACGCTGTTGAGGAGAAGGGGGAAAAAAAAAAAGTGTAACAGGCAACTCAAGAAAAGCATAAGGGGAAACCTTGAAAAATTACAGGGAAATTTCCATAACAGATACACCAGTAATGCTGGTTTAATAATGATTTCCTGTCATGAACTATTTTTATCATTTGCCTGCTCTCTGACGTGGCATTCTATTTACCATTTTTGAGAGCCATGTTTTAATCAGATTAAGCTCAAGGAAACCGATAGGTATCTGTTTGGCTCATGACTTCTGCTGCTGTTTCTGATTTAGTCACAAGACTATTGTTGCTGGAATCTCTTAAAACCCATTTTGCTTCCACTTGCAGCCGGCTCGTGGTGTGCGAGCCCCGGAGGTTGTGTGCCAGGGATTTTTCAGGATATACACGTAGGGTGCGTTCTGGAATTATTTTGTAAATTAAAGAAGACTGATATGAACTGTGCCTTTTCCTCATGTGATTAAATAGCTAAAAATAACTCTCTGTTTTGAGTTTTAAGCATAGTAATGTTTCTTAGGAACAAACTCACCCAAAGCAGTGTGGTAGAAGGCTGATCATGAATAATGCTGTATTCTGATCTACTTATGTAAAACATAATAAACCAGCAGATATGGTTGCATCGATTTGTGCAGTGTGCAATGTTAATCATTCTTCTCATACAAGAGATGTCATGAGAATTAAATATAAATACATATATTTTTAACTTTGAGATTTTTTGTGATATTCAGTCATTTTATTAAATTAAAGACAGCAGAAAAGTTGACAAGCAAAATTCTTCGTTGTTCTCCAATATTGTGTGTGTCCTCCAAGTTTAGGAAATGACCCCAAAAAGGTGCTGTATAATATTTTGGGATTATTGGTTGTGCTTGGACATTGGTAGACTTAGACAACTCATGGTCTCAGCGTCTTGGAGCATTGGGGGGTGGGGGACACCAGCAACCGGGCTTTTAAAAAGCTCCATCTATACCCACTTTTGTAATTTCCAGAGCAAACCCCATGTATTAAATTTCTAATGATCTCTTTTATCTATTGCAAATACAGATTTTTGCCCATACAGTGGAGACTGTATCCAACAGCTTGGTTTGTATTGTATCTTCCTTCAGTGGATTATTTATTTGGTTGACGTTCTAGAAAGCTATGAACCTAGGAATTAATAAAGGTTATTAGTTACTTTCCATAATAAAATTAGCTGACCTTTACATAAGAGCATTATACAGGGGATCTCTAAGTGGGAAAATGACAGAATGCATTTTTAATATGGTGGCCATTTTGATTACTAAATTTTGCAGTCACAACCAAGAAAGTACACGTTGTGATTAAATGTTGCTCTTGACTGTATATTTGCAGACAACAATGGAATAAGTGGAATTTTTGTATTCGAGACAGAATTTAACCCCTCTGTTACATTTTTTTGCCACTTATTGTATTTGGTTATGTTTGAACAATACAGAAAAATGAAGACGCGACTTAATTTTCTAAAAATGAATGTCCTTTGGAACCGACAGTGCTGGGAGTTTTCTGTGGTTTTTATTAAGCATGATTATATGCAGATTCCTTGAGTGCTCGAACAGACTGTCTTGGGTTGCTATCAGGCATACGTGATGTACACCCTGTCGCCGATCACATGCAGTTCACTGTATCAGCCTGCGATTATTTATCTTTCCAGTCTCTGAATTAATCTATCATTTTAAAGAGAGGCTTACTATAAATATTCATATTTGCACATGAAGTTTGTATGCACACCTTTTGTTTTTAAGGTGGGAACAGGTAACACCTCATTTCCAAAGTAGCTATTAAATTTTTAAATTTAAATTTTTCTGATTTTTTTTTTGTACTAACACTGAATTTGTACTAAATACTGGCACTGTTAATTGTGCTGTTGTCTAGACAAGATTGTATAAAGACTTTTAAGGGTGCTCTGTATTTTTACTGTTATTTTTGAAACTTTGATAATACATCCAGTGATTCTATTATGGCTTGGATTTCAGGTGAACTTCAACAGCACAATTTTGACTAGGTCTCATAACATTTGTTGAAATCTTTACAAGATATTCATCTATTTGTAGCATCATATAGGTCTGTCTCCCCATCTGTCTCTGTTTTTCATGACAACGAGGCTCTGGTACATTTTTTTTTTCCTTCACTTTAGTAGTTATTCATTGAAGTCCACTGTAATGCTGTTTCTATTGTAGTTATTTGTCCAACAGCTTTTATTGATCATTAGTGATAAGATTTCTTCCTAGGGAGAAATTTTAACCAGCAATCAGTGAATTCAGTTTAATTAGATTTAGTTTTCTACAGCAGGAAAACTAATGTAATCAGAACCCATTTATGTACTATTAAATAAATAAATTACTAGCATAATGTGGTGCCAAAATCTAAGGAACATTTAAAAAAAATGTTCTCACTGAATTATTTTCTGCTAAGCCATTTTATTAAGGAATTCATGCAACTTTTACATTTTTAAAAGTAAGGGTATGAATCTACGGTTCAGATTCCCTCCAAATAAATCCTTATTTAACAGGATATCCCTGAGACTTTTTTTTTTTTCTTCCCCCCAGTATTGGCAGCCTGACTTAAAATAAGTCTCATCTGGTTTGACTAAAAATCTTTGCATTACTTGGCGGTGGTTTCTTTTGTACGTGGTGCTTAGAGCTCATTGAAGCTCAAACGGTACAGGAAATGCAAATCATGCAAATCATCCTCACGCTGACGATGTACAGTGGCGTGATTGAGCAGCAGTACGTATGGCTCGTGGGCTGACCACATGAAAGAAGTAATTTAAAGACCAGATGAGCCCAAGCTGGGTTAAGTTAGACTATGTGTGAGCTTCAAAGCTTATAGAATAGCATCCTTTTTTAAAAATAAATTTATTTTATTAATAACACCTGCGCCGAGTTCTTAAACAGTGAGAACATGTATAGATGAACGTTACATTAAATATATGCCATACTTAAATCAGAAGGGCAAAATTGTTATTTTTTTGGGGGAAATTCAGGTATGCATTCCCATCGGTGGAAGTAGACCACAAAAAGTAGACTGGGAAAAAAAGTTCGGTTTGTGTTTGTTGTACATAAAAGCCCAACTCCTTTCTGCCTTTCAGGTAAAAATGAAAATAAATGGAAGATAAAAGGGGATTTTGTGCAGAAGGGTTAAGAACAAGCTTTGTGTAAGTGCTTGTGAGTGGAGAGAAGAGGGAGGTTGAGTGCTTGCTGCTTCGAATTTCTCTGGTAACTTAGGAAAAAAAAAAAAGCCTGCATATTTTTTTTTCCATACTTCTGAAGAGCACTTTCAGTAGTTTTGGGGCTGTATCCTTTGGGGCTGTACCCTTTCAATAAAGCTGAGCCCTCGTTGCGTTGTGTGACTGTGAGCCTCAAAGGCGGTGTGGTTGGGAGAGGAGCTGCAACTCCTCTGAGGTGGATGTGCAAAGGCCTGAGTAAAGATGTGGGTAAAAATTGCTATTAAAATAATAAACATTTTTCATATTAATCTTGCAATAAAAAGAGAGCGGGTGATACATTCTTAAAGACGTTGTTTCTTCTTGCCATTGGTAATAGTCAAGATGGGTGGCTCTTGTGCTTCCAATAAGAGTCTTATTTCTTGCAAGTTTTTGTTTTTTGTTTTTTTTTTTTTTTCAGCCCATTTGCTTTTCTTTGGTGTTTTGATGTTTTTAAAAGTTGCGATTCATTCAAGTAATGTAATGTGACACAAAGCTGGAAAATGTCAATCTTGAACTGTTTCTGTGTGATCTTGTTTAATTTTTCCTTGAAACAGTAGACCTCAGGAGCTCTACGGTGGGACTGTTCCGGACCCTGCACTGTATCACCCTGATGGATGTAATTTTGGCTTGATATCCTTTACTAGTGCTCTGCTCCTCCTCGGTTTTGTACTTTCTACTAATATCTGTGGTAATTTATCCAAACATAGGAACAAGAAGAAAGGAAGAAATTAAGTTTTGTATACTTTATCTCCTGCTTTGCATCTTTCTCATCAAGTCAATCCACAGGTCCTGTGTCCAGAAGATTTCCCATATTTATTTGTTTACTTATTTTTAAACCACTAAATATATTCCTTTCTTTTATATCATATATGAAACCAGGAGGAGCATCCCACCCCTCTTGCTGTGCCTACAAGTTGGTGCAGGTCCTGCTGTGCTGAACACCTAGAGGTGGTGGTCATAGGGCTTGGTTGGGAAATTTTGGGTTCAGTTGGGGCCGGAATGGTTTAAATGCCTTCCCTTCTGTGTGGTTTGTTTGTTTATTCATCTCTTTTTAAGAAAAGAAATAAACGTGAGTGAATGGATGGCATCCTGAAATCATAGAATCATAGAATGGTATGGGTTGGAAGGGACCTTAGAGATCATCAAGTTCCAATCCCCCTGCCATGGGCAGGGACACCCTCCACTAGATCAGGTTGCTCAAATCATCACAAGATGCTGGGGAAAGGAAGGTGGTAAATAAATACTAACTCCCTGAGCCAGCTTGTGGAGTCATGCCTTATGGGGGATATTCTTCTGGCACAGGCTCTGGGCATGTGTTTATACTTCCAGTGCACACTTAGTATTTTAATAGAAGCAGGAATTTAAATCACAGATAATATTAAGTTATCTTTTATACTTTGCAAGAAATACCAAGATGCAGGAGCTCACAGAGAAAGCAGAAAAGAAATTTTACTACTTGTATCTATAATAATTTAATGTAATTTAATATCCATTTCAGTGTTTGACAGGAAGTAGAGCTTACTTAAATATTTGTACCTAAGAGCACAGGGTTGTATAAAGATCTTTGAATTTTGAAGTTAATTTGTTTCTTCCAGCAATATATAGAGATATATACAGAAAATTAATCCCATATGATTGTACAGCTACCAGTGCTCCAGAACTCTTTTGGAAATACTTTCCAAAGAACATCTCCGGTCATCTTGACAAACAGCTTGAGTAAAGTTTCCTTTTCAGGAGCCTCTGAAAGGTTTTACGTGTACTCCAAAGGCATTACTGGAAAAATTGTCGTCTTTGATGACCTTGACCAAAACCATTTCACTTTGCTCCGTTTTTACAGATATGAAAGCTTGTCGGCCAGCCACCTTGAACAGATTTCTAGCTTTCTGTGATGGAGAGATGCATGGTTCCCAATAACAAATCAGCTGTTGTCAACAATTTTTCTGGCCACAGTTTAAATAACTTAATTCAAAAGTTATATTGTGGAATTTGATATAGGTACAGAAAATATGTATGTGTATATGTGTACGTATATCTGTGTGTGCATGCACACATGTGCATATAGAGGTATTATCTGTGCCTGACAACATAATATCTGAAAATACTGGATAGCCACGTGCAGTCCCACCAAGCAAAGACTTTATTTCAGGACATCTGTCAGGTGGTGGATGAGCAGGATCCATACGATACGTGGACATGAAGCGATCATGTGTGAGCTGATTAAATCACTAGACTGTGACACTCGCTTATCTTCCGCTCTGGCTTGGGCTCCCGGAGTTCTCACTGTGGCATTGGTTCTCTTTGTTGCCCTCAATAAGCAAGCTTTGGCCTCAGTTTCTTAATCTTAAAGATTAGAAAGCATCTAGTATATTCTTATGACTTTATTATGGATGGCTTCAACTCCAGAGGCATGTATTTCTCCTGTGTGTTACTGGGGAGTAACCGGCGTTCAGCACTGGAGGCTTTATTTAATGATAAAAGGAATTCAGAAGGTTCAAGATACCAGAGCTGGATATGAGAGGTGTTGGGAAACCATAATTTGTCAAATATCTGGAAGCCTAAAAGCATTATTATTAGATTTTTCCATGTGGGGAAAACTGAAAAATGCTGCAGCATTGGGGTTCAGTTTGCTTACTTGGGGGGATGCATCCATGTTGTAAAAATTGACTTTAACGTGACTGTAAATGTCCAGTGTTCTTGTTAACCCTGCAAAGCTCTCAGCCAGGAGCTGGAGAAGAAAAATGGGCAAAAGGGTTCCATTTCAGAACTGTCTAATTTTCTCACAATTTTATCACGTTCTCTTTTTTTTTTTGAATTCTCTCCTGTATGTCTCTGCTCTTGTGTTGGTTCCTCGTGTCCCATGTCAGGAGCTCCAAACTGCCTTCCCCAAGCTGCAGCTTTTTTATTCCTTTTCTTCTGCTGGTGGCATTATAGATAAAAGCCTGTTGTGATAACACGTGAAATAAAGATAGGACATCAATACAGATTACACTTAAAATCGTGTCATGTAAATGGAAATAAAACAGCTTATGGTCTATGCCAGGCATGTGCAAGTTTTATTTAATAAATATACGACTGAAGGGTTCCATTCAAGCCAAATTCTCCCCTTTGTGATCTTTAGCCATGTTTGTAGAGAAACCTCTCTTAAAGCACTTAAAGCTTAATTTGGAACAGACAAAACTATTATTTTTTGAAAGTCTGATGAAATATGTTTGGCAGCTTTTTGAATTCAGGAGAGTGTTTGTCTCACTTCTTTGAAATCTCACTTCAGTCGGTCACTCAGCCACATTTGGTGTAATCGTTCAAGTCTGGTAGCGAGTGTGAGCTCTGCAGAGTTAAAAAATGATCTAATAAGAAAGTGTAGGGGCTGAAAATGGTGTGTAGTACACGAAGACTGAATTTTTCCCTATTTATATGCTTATGAATATTGGTCTACAGGCTGTCTCCATGGTTTTGAAGTGCTGGGTGATAAATATCACCATGTACGTAGGGCTTGGGTCCTCCAGTACCTACCAGTATGTGGGGCTCTCCTGCAACCTCTGTTTTTGTGGTCTCGGTGGCTGAGCATCACCTTCTATGTGCAGGAGATGCTGGAGGAGCAGCGTTGAATGCCTAGCAAGATGTTGCAGTGGTCACGGCCTCTGAAGGCTCATGTTGTTCTGTGCTAATATTTGAGAAATAGTTAAAATATTAGATTTTGACCTAAATCAGAGAATACTGACTCTCCTGGAGACTTCTGACTAGTATGCTGTGACCTACCCTCTCGTCTAATGGCACTTTCTCATTTAGTTTATTGTGTAGATATTAGCTATGCAGGTCTATATCTATTACATAGACATAGATATTAGATGCAGATACAGGTCTGGAGGCTCTTAAGCATGAAATAGTTTAGTTTTAATTTCTTAGGGAACAGAAGTGTCACTTTATCTTGTTTAAGTATAGATAATGTACATTTATGCACCAGTGTGTGGCTATTTCGTACAGGAAGAGAAGGAAGATTGACACTGCAGAATGTAGTTTTTACAGTTATTTATTTAAATGGTAGTTCTGGTTGCCAGCTCGGCTGCTCACATGGAATAGTCTGCTCAGATTAAGGCAGGAAAGTTGCCACTATGCTGCAGCAACAAATATTACAGAAATATGAAGGGCAGTTGGGAGAAATACATATTTGCACTTTCCTTATTTTTTTTGGTAATATTTAGTTAAGATACATTTTTTTTCTTTATAGGAAGGAATATGCACCATGTGAATATATATTAAAATCACTAAGTTATTCCTAATGTTCTCTAGTGCTGCCTGCTCCTGACAAACATCTGATACGGATCATACGCCTCTAAAAAGAGAAGTTCCTCGAGCAAAATATCCTCCTGAAAACAGGTTGGAGATACTCACATTCGCTCACTCTCACTCACATGTTACATTTTGGCACATTGTAGGAGCAGGTAGCATATCTACTACCTGCTGTTGAAAGTGTTGAAGATACTGAATTATTTATTCCATCTTCTGCACTATCCAAACTCGTTTTGGGTAGTTTGACACATCTCGGTCTTCCATATGGATACTTCATGGTGACAGAGTTGCCAGCTGCTCAGGTTTTATAACAGTCTGAGTTTTTTCGAGGACTGTGTTAGTTTTCTGGGAAGAATCCTGCTTTTCCTGAGGGCCCCATCCTTAGGCAGTAGTTACACCTTGGGTTGATGCTCTGGAGTGGGAGTTTTTTGGGGAAAATTAGCTAAGAGCTTCCATAAAAATATTTTTTAAAGGACTTGATGTTTAAAGATTGTGCAAGATGAGATCAGAGCCATGGGATGTACAAAAATGTGAAATTTGTTTGCTAAGAAAACTAAGTTCCTTTTAACGATAGTCTTCAATTTTGTAAAAAAAGTGTTTAGATATCAAGGTGCGTAAAGCAACTTGAAACTAGTCTGAAATACTTTGGAGAACAGGATTTTCAGGGCATTAGAAATGTAAAACTGTTAGCTAGTTTGCAAAGACCCTGCTCGTCTTCTCTCCTGTTTTAAAATATAAAATGTGTAAACCTGAAGATTGGGAGAAGGTTTGAGTTTATCAAAACTTTTTAAAATAAAGGAATGCCAGCCATAATTTTACTCTACCCTTCATTCATTAGAGCATCTATTCACAGAAACCTTTTGAAGGGAAACTCTCACTATTTTGGTGAGCGTGTGGTGCACTGAGTCTGGTTCCCCTTCAGTGGATAAATCAACCTCTCTTGCAGTGAGGTCCATGTATCCATGATGTTGACTGTCTCTTCTGTGTCATTCTGGATCCAAACTGGCACCAGATAACGTGAGGTAGCGGTCCTCAAAGTTTGTTGTTCAGATTTGCTGCTGAATAATATTGTTATGTGTAATTTTAGGACTTCTCCACGTTGCTCTTGGGTATATTGCATTTTTCACACCAGTCATTTGGCATGTTTGGTTTTTCTCCAGAGTTGGACAGATAAGATACTCAATGAAACGAATTTGCAGACTTTAAAACAATAAACAATGCTATTTAAATGTTACCTAGTTGAGCAGAACATCAGTTTTACAAGTCTTTTTCTTAAAAAAAAAAAAAAATATTTTCACTATACATCACTGCATCCTGTACGTTTACCCTTGGTGAATTTGTTGCCTTCAGACACTGACCTTTCTTTTTTTTGCTTCTTACTTTTTCCTTGCTCCATCACAGCATATATTTGAGCAGAGTTAGTCCGTACATCCTATAGAAACCTTCCAACTCTTCACTAGTGGGTTGTTCTGATTTGCTTATGCTCTGCTCTAATAAGATGCCTTTGCTTTGTTATTTAATGCTGATGAAATCTGAGCGAGGAAGATGATGGGGATTCATGGCTTCCTCCCATCACCACAGCTATAGCTGCTTGGTCTCGACCTCTCCCTTCATGGAAACAGAGAGGACGATGTAGCCCATGGTGAGCAATCTGGCCACTAAAGTAAAAATGTGCATCTGTCAGTAATTAATTGGAGCCAAATTTAATTACAAATCAGGGAAAAAAATAGTACTGCACACTTGGTACAATTCAAGAAGCTTCTGTGTCATCCCCTAAAAACAGAAGCAATCCAAACAAAATCCACCCCAAAGTCTAAAAGTCTTATCTGTGAGAGAGGCTCTTCCAAGCTTACTTCTTGACGTTAAATAGAAAAGTAGTTTTGATTAACTGTTTTCACGTCCTTTTTGGTATCTCTTTGAGCTAAAGGACATCAAAAATAACGTGTTAAAGGCTAATTCTTAACCAGTTGTGTCAGCTGGGGATCTGTCCCCAAACTGGATTCTGAGATTTGATTGTATATAAATATTCTGATCAGATAGTTGAAAGAGAGGTTCAAAGGGCTAGGAAGGAATTGAGAGAGAACCCAAATAATTTACAAAGGAAATAATGCATTTATGTAACCTCTTTGAATAATTTAAAGGTGAGAGATTTGCTCTTGTTCAGCTTCAGCCCCATTCTAGTTTTGCTGAATAACATCAGTGAGGTCCACAGGTTGAGACAGGAGGTTCTCAAGAACTCTACCCATGGTCCTAACAGAGGTCTGAAAATCTGGGTGGTGTCAGGAGACACAGGGAAGGGTGGGACACATGCTAGCGGGGCTGGAAACACAACCACCTTCTCCTCCAGCTGTGTCAAATGGCAGATGTGTGTGCAGATAGTTTAGAGTTTTGTTTGGGGTATGGTGTGTATGGAGGGGAAAATGCATTTGATTTCTGGGCTGTACATTCTTTTGGAAAACAACTAAGGTCTGTCACAGTAGGAACAAGAATTTCAACTGTAGTCCATAATAACATACTGTAGAATGAGGGAGGGAGAATGTATTTTTAACTGAAAATATCCAAAATGGATTAGCAATATGAGTTCCAAACAAATTATTCATTTCTACTGTGTTTTAGCTTACAAGACAAACCCCAAATCCAAAGCCATTGAGCTGGTGGCAGCCATGACTATTTATCACTGCGTACTGTATGTACGTATCGCAATTACAGCAAGAAGAAAAAATGTCTTTCTTTACAATTAATATTTGTAAACGTTTATGAAAGTACATAACAAATAAATAAGACAAACACATGGCCTAATTAAGATGAAAGGCATGACAACCCTTGTGATTTGTTCTGAAAAATAAAGAACATTAAAATAGTAAGACTTAATTATTTCTGTAAACATTTCAAATTATGCTCCATCTAGAAAACTTTGAGATATATATTATAGTATCTATAAGCATTTTTGACATTTGTACATTTCACGTCAAAAATATTGTTAATTTATTATTTATTATACCATATACTGTCATATTATCACTTATTAGTATTTATTGTTCAGAAATTCAGAGTCATCTATTGTTTAATGGGAAATGGAAAAGCATTTTCTGTCTGATTGCAATTTGTGTGTTCTTGGTCTAGTGATAAAAATGCAACTTCTACAAGTTGAACATAGAAAAACATGGGTGATAATAAACAAAAATAACCGGTCTGTTTAACATTCCAGGCATTAATAATGCTATTTGATATGCAGTTTACATTTGAAAAATAAAGCTAAATCCACGCTGGGTTGAGGTTAAGGAAAATAGATGATGATGAGATGGAGGAACCAAAACCCTCAGGTTTGTTCTTGAGGAGCTCAAAGCCGCCACTATCTTTGAAGTCCTCCTTTGTCAAGGTGGATGTGTGTGTGGTCGTACCTTTTGGCTTTTCCTCGCTCTGTATTTCTCTGACATTTCAGGAGGCGGTGTAGCAGAGCCCTGTTCAGTACCTCTCCCCATTCCAGCCCTGTTTGCTTTCACCAGGAGGATGAGCTGCCCCTAATCTCACCGCAAAGCATTCCCCAAACAGCTTCTGTTACCTGCTATAAAATTTGGGTTGGTTTCTGATCAACTGGAGAAAATGTAGCCGTCAGCAGTGGCGTGACTGTGTTTTGTGTTTTATGGTTATTCATGACGTTTTGTTGGGTCGTCGTGGTCTCACGTGTCAACCCAACTTTGCTGAGTGCTCAAGAACCATACCCAGGATAAACTGTATTTAGGGTAAAAATCTGAGGGTTTAAAACTCTGCTGTATGACATGAGGCCTGACAATTGGAATTTCAGCAAAAAGAAATGCACTTAGATACAGTATAACGTGCAGCTTGGTGAGAACAGAACAGTCAATGCCTCGTGAGAAGTCCGGTGGGGTTTGATGCCTTCAAGTGCTCAAGGTTTAGTTCTAGATTGGTGCAAAAAAACTTCTTCCAGCATCATGCTCTCCTCCTGAAGGATGGATGAATGTCAATTCAGCCAGTGCCATCTAAGGAAATGTCTTTTTTCGGTACCTGTATCCCCCTAAAAGGCTCGTATTTGTAGCGATATCCAAATCTGACTCTGTTTTATCGTAATACTGCACCTGGCAAACCAAGAGCGCTCGCACCTCTTTTCTGGACTGCCAGATCTACAATCGTAAATTCATTTTACTGTGAATGTAGTTGTTTTTGCAGCAGAGATTTATGGCGTTGGATTTCATTTGCAGTGCTGGAGAAGTCCCTGTTGCTGCTATGGGATCGTACCCTCCAGTAATCCTCCTTTTCCAGGGAGGGCTGAGAGGCAAACGGTGGCTGTGGCCATCAGCCTTCCGCGCTGGCAGAGCTTCTGCCGGACAGAGGGAATTCTCCAGGACAAATCAGGTGCTGTTTTCAACTGGCTTTGTGCTGTAAGCCCGGTGAATTGGAGAGTTCAGCCTCCATATCCAGAGATGCATAAATATGCCCTGTGTGGTCTCCCAAGGGGAAGGGAAAATGTGGTTTTAGTTAAGTTGCATGGGAATTTAATTGAAAGATTTAGGGCAATGCCATAGAAGAGTAAATCATGCTTATGTGACACCGAGAAGATTTATAAAGCAAAATAAAACAACTTTAGCACCTTTACTTTTATAAATTGTTTGATATAAATGGAAACCTGTATTAGTCATTTTGTCTGCTGGTAATTAAAATAAATTAAAGGCTTCTGTGGTTTACTGATTTTTCAGTCCTTTGGCGTAAAATAATGGGGAAGACAATAGCAAAGGTCAGGGTGTTCTCTGGATGGATCACACTTAACTTCCTTCCCATGAATATTTGTATGAATTAAGCACACGCTTAACTTAATTCATGTAAGTAGTTCCTCAGAAGTACAGAAGGACTATTAAGTGATTCAGATTAAGCACAAAGCTTAGTGTAAGACCGGAGCTTGTATGGATGGTGGCCCCAAAATCTGGCCAGTCTCCAAGGCAGCGATGCTCCTGTGCGCGCGATGGTCCCGCTCTGTGCAAGAAGGTCACTTGTAACACAGAAAAATATTTGGGGGTGTTTCAGAGAGCTAGGGTAGTGGTATTAGAAATGTGACCTTCAGCGCAGGTTTTGTGAGGATTCGCAGGCATTGAAGAGTACTGTATATATTCTGTGCTGTGGCGTTGATAGGTCGAGATAAGAATACCATAATAGAGGTTGAAATGTTGGGGGGGTTGTGAGATGGTAAGTTAATGATGTGGCTGTTAATTTGAATTTAGGAGATGTTTTAAATCTAGGTTTCTTTTACAGAGACAAAAGTTGCAATTTAAAGCTCTTTGGTGGTCTAAAAACAGCTTAATTCTCTAGTAGCATGGTAATAAGTACTAATCCAGCTTATACAGTGATTGTAGTATGTCATGTTTGTGGAAGATTGCCTAACTCTGCTTTCTCTGGGTTTTATGTTAATTTTTTTAAATTAAACATAAAACCTTATAACATCTTTATGCTGAGATAAACTGTTCAATTTAACTTGCGCTCAAGCAGCAGCTGTCAGGAATTATCATGTTTCCAGCGTTCTTGCCATCACCTTGCGTCTCTACCTCCCGGATACACTCCGTGGGATGATGAAGCTCACCTTGGTAGGATTTATGAACTTAAATAATAACCCGAGGTAAAGTGAATGTTGATGTCACACGGAACGACAACTGACATATATTTATGTCGCACGTTACATTAGAATCAACTTTTCCTTTCCTCCCTGTGTAATAGGTGTTAAGTGGAAATACACTCCAGCGTATCCTCCGGTGCCCGGCGTGAGTCCATTAGCCACGTCCCCGGCTCCTCTGTGGGCATGTTCGCGGGGACTCGGGCTGTCAGGTGTTATTTAAGCTTAAAATGCTGGAGAAATTAGTTATCGCTGGTAGTTCGTGGCTTTTATGGCAGTAAAGAAACAAGTATAAGAGCATCTTTGTTGGGTTAAATTCTGGAAATGCTGCGACGTAACGCAAGCAAATCAGGAAGGGTGTTTTCTGTTAGTATTATCACTTAATTTTTTTTTTTTTTTTCTGTGAGAAACGTAAGCAGTGTCATTTCAGGCTCTAAATCTGAATTTGCTAGTAATCGCAAGAGTTTTGTCATTGGTTTACTGGTGAGCTGGGCGGTGATCAGCGATCTGCTGCTTAGCTGAGTCTTATCGCTGCCCATTTACAGTGGAGAAAATTTGAGTCTACCTCCTGCAAGCTTGTCAAGTTTTTGGCCTTTCTTGCCTTACCAGAAGCCAGTCTCCAGCCCTCTCTAATGATGCTATTGAATTCCTCCAGTTTGTCCAAGCCAGTACTGCAAACACTGTTTTCCTTTTCCTATGTTCTTTTTTTTCAAATCAACTTTTCAAATCAGCCCATTTCATTGAGGCTGTCCTGCATCAGCTCAGTATTCTTCCTAACTCATCGCAGGAAGAGATTTTCTGAAAAATCAGTAAAAGATAAACTCTAATGCAATCCGTAAATAGCCACCATTTTGCCGAGCAACCATTTAGTCTAATTTTTGTAATATTTGGGGTATGTTTTCTCCTGTTTGTATTTTTTTTTTGTCACCCTCATGCTCAACTCACAGCCTGCTCTGAGCAGGGGTATCGCGTTGCCTGTAGGAAGTTTTCCTGCCTCTGCTTTGAGTCCGGCACCCAGGTCCTTATGAGGTTATTACTCTTTGTGTCAAATAAGTGATGACATACGTAAAAGTATTATTTTTTTCCTCTTGGTATGGCTCGTAATAAACCTGCGCTCATATCTTAATTGGCATTCTGTTGACAGTCCCTTTAGAACGATCAAATATTTGATGAACAAGGCAATAACATTCATTTCTGACATTCCTGGACCTTTCAGATTAGCATTGACTCAGGTTGATGAAGATAGATACAGGATCTGTTCTCTAGGAAGTGTTTGTTCTGTAGATACAGATTATCTAAGAATGGTGTGTGTTAGCATAGGTGATACTATTTTATATATATACACACATATGTATATGTATGTATATGGGTATTTGGGGAACTTCATGAGTTTTAAGGTTGACAGCCAGGATCAGAAGTTTTTAATATTAGTGATGTCTGTTTGGCAGTGATCTTGAACACAAAATCCATGTAAAATTGGGAAGAATAGGATAAAGAATAGGAAGAATGGGAATCAAGATAGGAAAAGATAGGAAAGATTTTGAAAGTAATTAAACATTGAATAAATTAATTCTGAATCTGAACCACTAAAATGGGTAGCCAAAAAAAAAAAAAAATCCATCTATGTTGAAAAGTAGTTTATTAAAGCTTAATGTTTTATGTGCAATAAATACCTGTTCTCACATATTTTTTTTTAATCCCTTATGATGAGAAATGTAAAACATAATTTTCTATGCCTCTGCAGTTCTCTGTAGGTTCAGGATTCGGTTTGCTTGAAAGCAGCGCTAGCCAGGGGAGAGGAGATGCTCGGTGAATGCAGGGAAATCTGCCACTGGTTACAGTAGGGTCACATTTTTGCATTACCCATTTAAATACATTCATTTTCTGATAGCCTGGTAAGATATAGGAGGCTAAGGTAGCAGCTTGTTAGCGCTGTTTGTGCCACATTGAAGGATGTGTGCGGTGTTGTGGGCTGGAATAGCAGGAGTGCTGTGGCAATACCGGGGTGCAGGGGTAGAAACAACATTTCGTTATAGAAGATACCTAATAAAAATGTGAAAATAAACCAGGAAAAGAGTAAAAAAAAAAATAAACCAGACCGTACTAGATAAGTGCACTGCATAAATCAAAAGGGTTTATGTCATAACATGAACATGTGCCATTCCTGCTCATATATTGAATTTCAGTAGTTGGTTGCATAAAGAAGTAAAGTGTAATGAAACTGGCAAGCAAAGTATTCCCTAGTCAGCCTTATCTTTGTTCCATTTGTCCTTCAGATACAGCTTTTCTTGCCTTTTTCAATAAAATCCATCCATTTTTTTTCCTTTCTTTTTTTCTCTCTTTTTTTTTTTAATTTTTTTTTTTTATTTTGCATCTCTCTGTAACCGAGCTAGGAAGACCAGTGAGATTCGGTGCTTTTTCTACTTGGGTTCTTAGCAGCTGCTTTTTAAGAGATCAAAACTTCCAATGCTGCTACACGGTATTAAGGCTTAGCTCTTGATGTGTCCCTATAGGGGTTATGTTTTTCTTGGGGGGGGGGAGAAGGGGAAGGAGTGACCCCTGCGAGCATGCTCCCAGCCAGCAAACACTGCTCTCCTTGTTTTCCAGGATCCTCTTTGCAAGCTCGGTGCTTAACCTGGCTGAACTGGCTGCCCTCCGCCCTGACCTTGGCAAATTGAAAAAGGTCCTCTACTTCCATGAGAATCAATTGGTATATCCTGTCCAGAAATGCCAAGAAAGGGATTTTCAGTATGGATACAACCAGATTCTTTCATGGTAGGTAATTCTTGTACCTCTCCATGTTATTTAAGGTGTCCTACAGCATCGTAAGACCGAGGAGTCCTCCTCTGTATAAATGATGATTCTGTAGCAAACCAAGGTACCAGCAGAGTCCCAAAGAGAAGGTGACAAAAGTGCTGTGGCAGAAACCATCTGCTCTCTACTCAATTTCTTGTATAAAGTCTACTGATGCTGTATGGGGCTACCATAGCGTACCAATATCTTGGTCATAAGCAAGATGCTTTTTTTTTTTTTTTTTCACTGATGCTTTGCAAAGCTGCAGCTAATCAGCTCTTGCTCGGCCATGGCTTTTAGTGCATCCGACTGAAATTATATAGAGGGTTTTAGGGAAATAAACAGAAATTAAAATGTACTGCAGCACTTTCCTTGTGAAGAGAGGGGCAGTAAACATAGCAGATAAATCCTTATATTTCTTTTCATCTAGCATTCAGAAATTGTGCAGTGCTAAAATACCCAGACGTTTTAAAGGCTGCGGTCCTTTAGTGTTGCTAAAAACAAATGTATTTCTCAAATCTGAGTTAATGAAAGAAGTTAATAACAGCAACGCTGAAAAGCTTTGTGGTTAGGCACTGTATGAGCCTCAGTGAAACAGCAAAACTCAGTTGTTTTGAACTAAAATAATTCATTCCCGTGTTCTTTCTGAGCTATCTGTTAGTAGAATTATTTGGAATAGGGATGGAGCTTTTTAAGGTACAAATTAAGCTTTTGCATCTTTCTAATACGAGCCAGTTGATGCAGAAATTTCTACAATAATCTGCGTGTACCCTGGCCATTCTATAGCTGCTTCTGTCACAGCTTTTGCAACGTGTTTCACTTACTGAGCAGGAAAGATGGGAAAGTGAAAGCTCTTTTGGAAACAGGAGCAGCCATTTTCAGATTTTATAAAAAAAAAAGGTGTGTTTTTCGGCACAGGGGAAAGCAATATTTTTTCTGTATATATATTTTGCTTTATTATGGCACATATGTATTGTAAGCTGATATTTATCCTCAAAATATGCATTTTTGAGATCATAAAAGTATCTTTTTTTCACCTTTAAAAAAGAGACTTCTATAGATGCTCCATTCTTTCTCCTTCAGCCTCTCCAGGAGCTTCTCCATGTAATGGTATAATGTTCATCTGCCCTTTTTGTTGCTGCAGAAACCCCATTTTTAACAGCAGAGAGAATCCATCTCCTCTGTACAGTTTGGAACTACAGCCTCTCACCCAATTATACTTTTCACCAGCCTGGTGATTTATGAACGCATCTCCTCAACGTATCTTATGACCCATGGGTCTGTATTACAGTATCTAACACATGGAGAAAACCACCTGGCCATAAAGTGTTTCTTACCTCTGCTTGTGGTGTGTGTTTGCCAGCGTAGCTACGATTGTGTTAGCACTTCCAGGGGAAATTTCCAGATATTTGAGGTTTTTTGATAGCTTCTCATTTTCTCCAAGTGGAGAAATAATACCTACATTGTCATCTAACTACATCTTAAAATTATCCAGTTGATTTTTAAAACACAACACTAAGGAACAAAACATCGCATTAATATGCCATATTAATTATGTGTATATATATATATACACACATATATATTTGGTGAACATTTTTAATCAGGATTATGTATGCCTAGGTTAAAATAACATTCTATTTCTCTGGCATCCTGCTACCTGACACACTTGGTCAGTTGGAGGTAGGTTAACCAAAGGTAAGATGTCCTTCGATGTGAAGGATTATTTCTAAGGAATTTTCGTCTTCTTCCAAGTTTACTTCTACAAAAGTCTTATTACGGTGGGCCTTATCTGTTTATAATGTTTTAAAGAGATAATGGCAGTAATATTATTCTTACCATTTTATGAATAAAAAGTGATCCACAGAGAATAGGATGTGCTCCTTTAGAATAATAATAATAAATTATTACTTAGTTAAAAAAGAGTTTAAAAATATTGCAAAGTATGAATAGAGAGAAATCAAGACCTTTCTAATTAAGGTACATATGCCACTTCTAATTCATATGAAAAGGCTGATTTTAATTAGCATTCTTCTTGTACCTTTTGTTTGTTTATGAGAATATGTATCCTGTTTCCATTGCATTTAAAATATTTCTGTTCCTTTTGCAGCAGCAGCAGCACATTCATTAATCTCAACCACTTTTTACAGTTTGGTTGCTGATGTTGTGGTGTTCAACTCTGCTTTTAATATGGAATCGTTTCTTACATCCATTGGAAAATTTATGAAGCTGATTCCTGACCACAGACCTAAGGATTTGGAAAAAATAATCAGACCGAAGTGCCAAGTTCTTTATTTTCCAGTCAGGTTTCCTGATGTGAGCAGGTCAGTACATTTTCCACGTCATAAATTGCCTCCAGCCTGTCAACACTCTCTATTTATGGTGACGTTCTAACTAATCAGCTAAAGCATCGTTAATGAAAAAGTTTGATAATATGCAAAACCCCCTAATTGATAAATGTGTTTCAATAATCAGAGGCTATTCCGGCTGCCTCTGATCTGCCCAGCCTGTCCTTAGCGCGTGTCGTACAAAGTTTTATCGTTCGGGATGAATGATTTCCCACTTGTTTTACCCTGTAAGGAGTCGCCTGCTCGTCAGCTCTGTGTCTATTTATACAGGCGAGGTCAAGGAGGAGAAAGAGATGCTAGAGAACAGTAAAAGTGAGAAGCCTGTAGTCAAGAAGCTATTTCCCTCGGTGTGTTGCAATGGGATTTGATTCCCTCCTCCCTCCCCTACCTTTGCTTCGGTTGCTTTGCAGGTAGGCGAAAAGCATCCCGGGAGCAGGGAGCAGGCTTGCAGACGTTGGTGTTCGCCGCAGCGGTAGTTGCTCTTCAGTCTTCCTCGGTTACTCTGAAGGACGTTTTTTATTACCCTTGTTTCGGAGCCTGTCTTGAAATTAGTGGTGGGTTATGTGGCTCAAAGGGAACATTCGCTAGATCCTTTTCACTTTTGATTAAACCTGGCACAATTGTTTTTCCTCTTATAAGGAACTCTCCTCCCACCAAACAGGAACTTTGCTTCAAGGGGACCGGTACTAAATAGAGTGTGATTCTGCAATTCAATTATCCTCTTCAAACCGTCACAGTGCTGGGTATTTTTTTTTTTTTTTTTTTTTTTCTGAAATAAGGATGGAAAGCACCATAATGACTCTTCAGGAGTCCGCCTTTTGGTCTGATAATAAGTTCTGCTCATACTTGAGATCATTCTCCCTGACTAGCTTGTACTTACAGGTATTTCAAAGACTGAATATACATTTGTGGTAGTTTGGGGTAGAGAGGTTTTAAGTCCAGGAGCTGAGGTCATGCACTCTGTTGGTGTTCGTGCCGCAAGGTTTGGGTTTCAGTATCTTGGAAGACTTTATATTCTGAAGTTTAAAAATCAACATCTGAAGTCAAGTCTTTAAACCTATGTTTTTAGCAAGTGGGTTCAAATCCTCCGATGTTCTTTCGGGACTTGGCTGCCTGGATGGCATGGAGATCAGTTCCTATATTATCTTTGAGGATCTACTGTTGCTGCTTAGAGACCATGTTTTTCAAGAGTGGGGGAATGCTCTGGATGCCTTGCATGTTTGATATCGAGCCATTTGTACCGGGTCTCGTGGTTTTGGCATAGCTTGGCAAGTCATGTGGCCCAAGCCTAGTTTTGGAGATGAAGTTGTGATAACCCTGTCTCATATGTTAAGTCATCTCTTTTGGATTTGTGAGCCTTGGCAGATGGGGTCAAATGAGACCTGACAAATTGTTCATCCAAAGTAGAAGGTGATGAGGTGGTAAAATCGTTAGACTACCACCCAGACTGCTCAAGTGGGAAGATCCCGTTGTGCTGTATGCTCTTGGTGTCCTGCTCTTGCATTAAGTTTCATCTCACAAAGCAGGACATCTTACATGTTTTTATTGTGGTTGTTGCACTTGAAATTATATCCAAAAGCTATTTTCAGCAGTGATGGGCAAAATTAAGATGTTTGTAAAAAAACTAACTGTACAACTTTGTCAGCAGAGTAATTAGGAACACCAATTAATATCATCTCTAGTATTTCTAATATATTTTTTTATTCAACAACTAACTCTAAATGTAAGTTCTATTTTTTTTTTAACAAAGCTCAATATCATCATAGTATTAAAAAAAGCAGAAGAAAGGACTGCTTCTGCAGAACTCTGAAGTTCTTGGGGTTTTGACCTATATTTATTATTTCTTTACAAGGTCGTGTTTTAAATAAAGTTGAATGCACCTGTGGCAATCGAATGCTGTTTTTTAATTTAGACGGTATTAGTATAGTGACTGAATGGAGATTGAGGAGAAAAAGGTTAAGAAAAACTGTGGCCAAGCTAAAATTTATAAAGCAAGCTCTTAGCCCAGAGTGTTTTTCAAGTTATTTTCAAATGGTAATTTGCTTTATCCAAACCAAACTCATACAGTGTAAGTAAGTGATTATTTGCATGACTGACAATCATTTCAGTGCCTGCAGTCTTTTGAAAATGCATAATTTTGCTGAGATGTTGGGAAAATATTTTAAAATTCTGAAGGCAAAATAACCAGGGTGATTTTTTTTTTTTCTTTCTTTGACCTCTTTTATTTTGCGTGCGAATGTCTCAGGGTCTGTTTGTGTCATAAACATTTGTATTTAAGAGAGAGGTAATCTAAGAAATGATCCTCATGCGTGTGACGGTGATCTCTTAAAGATTATTTTAGATTAATAATGCAATCGTAGGGCAAAATAAAATATATCTAACCCTTGATCAAAACTAGTGTAATGAAGGAGCATGTCACATGAGTTAATCCTGTAACTTATCAAGCTTTTAGTGTAATTAGCGTAAATGATGGGTGCACAAACCAGCCCAAGCAGCACAGTGAGGGAGCACTTAGGAGTGAAGGTATAATGATGAAGGATACCCTAGGAAGTACTTGTGAATACTGTTAGATATACCATTGTACGTATGGGTAATGTGTATTTAAATATTTCAGATGGGCACCTACTCACTGCTTTTCTACTTCTGAGAGGAAGTTATGGATGGTTTTTTTTTATGAAGAGTCTTCTTTTTGAGAAATACTTGTCATAAGGGCAGGTATTGGTGTTCCCAGAGCAAACCACCAGACTGTAGTCCTTATCTGACAATGAGAAGAGATGAAAGGATTTGAGGATTTAGCAGAATAAGAAATATACTGACCTAATCCTCCTGTTTTCTGGTTCTGACAACGACTAGCTTCCATACTGCAGCATCTGGTGCCACAGCTACTCCAGGTATATTCATCCTCTGTAATTTCTGACTTTGAATTCTCCTCTTTGGAATGAAGTCTATTGTGTAGAAATACATATTGGAGTAGTTCTAAGCTTGGGGACAAAAAACCCCTCCAAGTTAAGGCTGTCCGTTCACAGTGCATCAGTATTGCAGGGGATGGAGACCAGTGGCTGATCTGACGTGCCATGGGTGCTGCGTATCAGACAGGGGCTTGATAACACAGTGAATTAAATACATTGGAATTCACACTTATATTGTCACTGGCTTAATTTCAGTAGATTTTTTAATTGTAATATAAATAAAACCTTTTTTTTTTCCCCTATACCATTAACAGAGTCTATTTTGATATAGTGTTTCCACTTTTGCACTGGAAAACTGTGGTCCAGGAAGAAAATCCCCTTTCTACCAATGTTATCTTTGGTCCTCACATCTCTGTACGTCAGCAGATCCTGGTGGAACACCTCTGGAAGGTCTTTGTGCAAATTTTGTATGAATTCTCTCAACCCATCTGCATCCATCCCATTGGCAAAGCAGGGTCAGATGAGGTACCCCTTGGAATTCATTTCAATGCAAATTGGAATATAGATTTGGGTTATTATATTGCAGTATTGTAGTATATCTTTATTATTATCACAGTGCGGTTGGAAAGAAAGATGTTTTATAAGAAGAATGAAGTAACACTCCTAAGAGCTCAGAATGCACATTGGACTAAGGTGGAATAATATAAAAGAAACATGAGAGGATGAGGATTACAGCAGAAAATAAAAATAGATTCTTTTAAGTGGAACTTGTTAGCGAGTATCTTGTATTATCTGCGTTGCACATTTTGAAGTAGAATTAAGGATTTTTGACTGTTGTTTCTTCATTTGCTTTTATAACTTACTACCGTTAACAGGATATTTTCAGCCGTTTGATTTTATATTTTTTTAGTTATAGCATAAGAGAGGCAGAATTTGCCAATTTAGAGAGTACTTTAGGGCCAGTCAGGGGAGTTCCTGACTAAAGCAGAAGTTTTTAAAAGATGCTGACAGTATCCCTCATACAGAAATATGACTGTCACATGTGGGGGAGCCTGTTTTGGGGAAATTAAAAAAAAATAATTAAAAATGGATCACTTGGACCAGGCTCGCAGGGCTGAACTTCAGACCTCTGTTTAGATAACTAAGAGGCTCCCCCCTTCGTCTGTCATCCTAATGCTGTGCAATAGCTTTGTGCTAGAAAAATACAGATGTCAAGAAGCGAGGAGAGAGTTGAATCCAGAAGAGCCCAGAGCTATGGCTGGGCACTGGGGACGTGTCTGCGTTGCTCAGAGAGATGCTCAGAAGTGGTACCCAAGCGAGCTCCAGTGAACTGCCTTGCCTATGGGAAGCAGTATACCTTAGAAAAGCAGTTTTTGGCTAATTAGCCTTCCAGTGAAATAGCATCTATTAGCTTAGGTGCAGTACTATGCTAATGAGAGTGATTCTGGTGGCGAGGCTGGGTACCGCCCTTGGTGGTGGCTCAGGCATCTCGAGGTGTGCCGTGGTGGGCATCGCCACCCTGCCACCGCGCTTTATGGGTAGTTAGCATAATTAGAAAATTCCCAGTAATCTGCTCCGACCTTGGGGCTTGCTGCTGAAGAACTGGGTGATGGCAATGACTCCCCTGAATGTCTTTCCTCCTCACCGGCCGCGAGCGGGTTTGGAGGGTTGGTGTTGACATGCCAAGAGGTGCGCAATAAGGGTGAGGGATGCTCGTGAGATCTGGGACGCAGCACCTGCTGGGGGGAAAGTGCACTATGAGCTGAAAAGGATTATAAAATGGAGTCTTTGGGTTGTGGATTGGTTATCTTCTGCATCTCCGGGAGCAGTGCGAGGTGCAGATGGACGCACCTAGAGCGAGAGGTTGGGTGGTTGTACAAAAGGTGCCTCAAGCGTTGATATTTGATGGTGCTTTCTTACATGGTGCTTCCTCCACACATACGTTGGATGCCATTGGGGGGGTTAGGGGATGATGCAGGAGTTTTCCTTTGGATTAACGGAGGAGTAGCTGTTGTCCCAGCGTGATCTTCCAGGCAGAACATGCCAGTTTTATGCCCAAAATTATTTATCCCCAGGACTCTCCAGCAGCAGCAGACTGAGAGTGCCCTCCTAGAGGAAAGCCTAACGGAACAGCCTGCTGGGATGGATTCATTTTGCTAAAGTTTCTAAAAAGTCATTTCTTTTTATCTATTCAGGGACAAAAGCAGTTTTACTGACTCTCTTTTATCTGTCGTATAGGTATTCCGCTAAACGCTATCATAATAACCATTTAGTCTGACAATAGCTCACAAGGATACTTAAGCAGAATTCTCTGTGCAACCTAGTTTTTTTTATTATGTTGGGTACTGCTCATGTTGCATACAACACATTCCCATAAAACTTGCGTTTTGTATTTACAGAGAAATTTCTCTGGAGAGTTAAGGTCTTGTAAAACATTCTTGTTCTACAGCATGAACGAATTATTATACTCTGGGGCATTGAAAGTGAAGTGTACTGAAGAAAAGAATTTTTTCATTAAAATGCAGTTTATATTGATAAAACAGATTACTAGCATTTGATGAAATGTGAAACTTGGATCTACCCGTATCGCTAAATCGCCAGTAGGTTTATTTTGGCAAGAAGAATAGTATGTAATGTATATCAGGACCAATCATTATACAGTACCTGTTAGTTTTGTATTAGATTAAATTGTCTTTCACTAAAGTACTTGAAAAAAAAACCACCCTACTATATCTGTATCTTGAAGTAGCAGAATGTGGTAACCAAGAATATTAGAAAATAAAAGCTGTTGTGTTATCAGTTTTGGCACAGTCATTTATCAATCAGTATTTTGAACATTGACAAGTGGTAATTTAATAGGGAATGACCCTGTTGGCAGGAAGTTCTAATGACAGATGATGCAAACTCATTTATCACTATGGGGCTGTGCTGGCTTCTTACCTTTCTCAGTATCACAGCTCATATTTTCCAAGTCTGGGATGTGAGAAGCCACAAAGGGCAAAACCTGTGGCACCGTGCCTATAACCACTCCCATCTAATCTGATTAACCCCTTAGCTGCAAATTTCTCTGCAGCATCGCTGGTAAGATCTCAAAGTTCTGATGCTGATTTAAATACCGTTTGATTTTTAAGTAGGATTTGCTTTAATACTTGCAAGCACTTTCCCGTAGTCAATTTTTTTTTAGAAATGTTCAAGTTGTGTCACTTTGAATGCAAAGTTGAGACACGCTGGTACTTGGCTTTCAAAACCAAACCACGTTCTAATAATTAATAGCACATTTCATTAGCAGGCATTAAAAATATTGCATGCAATGCCCTATACAATGGGCAGCTGCTATTATCATTATCATTATTGTTATTATCATTATTAGTATTATCCTCATCATCATTGCTACTCGAGAAGGAAATGGATGCATTCAGAAGTTTAATTGATTTGTGCATATTCATGTGGGAAGTCAGTGGTGGAGTCACGACTGGCCTGGGTTATTGTGCCCTTCCATGCATAATAATTTCTCTTCAAGTTGTAAAGAGAATAGGCTACCTCGCTGTAATCTGTGTGGGCATTTGGAGTTGCGGGGATGTCATGGGAGAGGAGGTGAAAGTGACACCTTCATCAGCAACTGGTGTGGATGAAGCTTTCAGTTCTTCTGCGAATATCTGTAATATAGTAATTCAGATATACTTACAATAGAAACATTGGTATATTTTTACTTTAATTTCCACAGTATCAGAAGTTTTCATTGATTTGGTATGATTTAAAAAAAACCCCATAATAAATACAAGCCTTTTTCAAAGCATAATAAATGCAAGCCCTGCTTTGGGCTTTCTCCACCTTCTTACCTTGCTTCTCCATCTATTCTTTCTCCTCAAGGCTGGCATCGGGTTAAATATCATCTCAATACAGGATGATTCAGACATGGAATAATTTCAGAGTTTACATCAAATTGTTGTCATAAGAATCAGCGAAGTTTAAATATTAAATTTTTAAAATTAAAAATTTTATTGAATTGGTTCAAATTGTCATGGAAGACTTAAAGAAGTGTTTGGTTTTTTTTTCCTTCTCTTCAAAGTGGAAAAAGTCTCTTCATTACTGGTAGGATCCTACAAATTCCTAAATTCCCTTGTTTTCACTGCAGTGCTTGGGAGCTGAGGGCGCTTGGCATCAGGTTAACACAGGTGGAAGGAGGTGGCACAGAGACCTGACCGCAGGTATGGAGCGATGGGGCTGTGTCCAGTTCAGTTCCAGTCCCTGGGAAGGTACAAACTTAAATCCTTCACATGTGTGAAAGATGGTTTTTATAGACAAAGCTGTCCCTGCTGGATTTTGCATTTCAAAATACTGCCCTTCAACGTTTGAACAATTCCGTATTATTTTATTGTGGAATTCATGAATATTACATAGAAGTGGAGGTGGGGTTGGGTTTTTTTTTGTTTTTCTTTAAAGTGATTTCATGCTTCCAGAGTTGTAACAGAGAGAGAAGCATTCATGTTGGGCATATTAGTTCTTAGCAGCTACATGAGACAGTGACAGCACCTTGTTGCTTAAATATTGCAGGCGTTTGTTGTTGTAATATAATGGAAAAAAAAAAGTAGGTGATGTACTAGAAATGGCATAAAATATAAGGAATAGGAAAAATAGCTGATTTTTTAGAAAATCTTCACTGAGAATGCAAAGTGTTTCCAGAAATAATTTTTTTAGGGGAACGAAGGAATCTCTGTTACTGGTTGTGGCAATATCTTTAGAAAAAGCCGTGATTCTTCTTGAACGCACTATTGGTTTGAGAGGGGGAAAAAAAAAAAACCACCTCAAAAAAACCCAAGGAGCTTTCTAAAGACTGGCAGAATATCAGATATGCTTGCAAATTGTTATTAAATATGAATCTAAATCTTTAAGTGGGTTGGATCTGCTTCGAGCACTGTTGTGTGCTGGGTTGCAGATAACCCATTCCAGTTCAAGTCAGAGGTACCCTTAGATGGAAGTGTCAGTGGAGAAGATGCTAAGATGTTCTATAGGAATTGCAGAGAATAAAGAATAAGAGAACAAAATTGCATGATGGAATACATAAAATTGCAGTCTTAAGTTTGAAGAGGAAACTTAACGTAGCTCTCCAGTCCTGTGGAGATGACCTGTGTGTAATGTGTAAGAACAATTTAATACAAATGTTTTATTTATACATAGCCAAATGGGAGGAAGTTAAATGATTTTTAATTTTGCCAAATCACAGATAATTTCATTGTTGTGCAAGGAGCATTTTAATCTGTTTAGGTTTTTTTTCTTCTTTTGCATTGGTAACTAGGAATACTTAATATTTTATATTTTGGACATTTCTCCTGCTCAGTTGTGACTCCCAGATGAGATAATCCTCCTCTTCTTCTCTTTAAATAATTAAAATAGCATACATTTAAAAATATGAAAATCCCAATGTAAACCTACCAGAAGTGCTTTTTAAGGTAGCAGGCTGTTGGATTTGCTATTGAAAGGAGGCATGCCTAAATAGTAACAAGGGTTCATCAGCATTTTGGGCTGAGGAACACCAAGTAGTAGGGATGTGAGTTGTAGAGCTATGGGAGGTCTGGGTCCAGTAGCACTTTCCTAGCTTTTCCTTAAGTATGTATGAGAAAAGATCTTTGTATTGCCTCTTTTAGCGATGGAGCACCTTGTGTGTTGAGCAATCCCTGTTTGCGGCAAAGGAGGTTTGGATATTGTATCACAAGATATTGTTGTGTTCAGTTGGTTTTTTCAGGCTTTTTTTTCTGGCTTTAACAATAGCCAGGAAGGATGAATCAGATATTAAGTAGAATCAAGCAACCTGTGGTTAATTTTAAAGTGGATTACTCATAAAACTGTGCCAGTTTCCTATAAGATGACTCCCAAGCAGTATTCAGGTCAGGCTTGCAGAGAACTAAGGACTTTATCCATCCTTGGCTTACCTTATATATTTTCAGCCCCCCTTTCAATCTTGGGACTCATCAGCAGACCGTGTTGTCTCTATTTTTGTTGCTGCCCAACTAGCTGTGGAGTTAAGGGTATGTAGTGTGTCACCATCAGTCGTGCCAGAGCCCTCACAGGTGTCTTAGTGCTGGTTCAGCACCAGCTGAATTGACTCAGATTTAGTTTTTCCAGGATGGATTTCAGTTTTGGTATGTTCCCCACTTTCTGCCAGAATGCTCATCGTGGATGCTCTTTGATGGGGTTACGTGTCTCAAAAAAAACACCCCAAAACTATTCACAGCCATGTTCTCCTTTAAACCCTCTGATAATTTTTCATCTCCAGCTGATGGTTCCCATAGCTGTTAAATAGAGAAGCAGGAAAATCTTCCTTCCCGTAGTCACTTTTGTGTGCTGGAGGTGGCCGGTCTATATGCCTATGCAGGTAAATACAGAATGTAAAGAGCATGCAGGTATTTAGACCACTTGCTGCTGGAGATGCACCAAGCAGCAGTACAGCTGCACCATAATAAAAAAGCTTCTGTGATTCTTCTATGCAACAGAAAATATATTTTTTCTTTAAAGATACAGATTGGCATGGCTATGTAAATCACTGAAAAATTGTATGTTTCTGGTCACCTGTGTTCAAGAAACTGTGAAACAGGTACGGAGAATTGCTGCTGGGATGATTAGGGGAATCTGTATTGTGAGAGCAGATTAAAAGAGTATGGTTCACTTGTCCTAGCAAAATAAAGGTTGAGAAGGGGATATATGTTAATCTTTATAAATACAGTCAGAGGATAAATGCCATGAAAGAGGAGGAATTATTTAAGTTCCGGGATAAGCCTTACAACATCCACTACATATAAATTGGTCATTATTAAAGGACTCAGACTGGAAATTAAAAAAAAAAAAAAAAGGGTGTATAGAGAGGTTGGTTGTTTTGGGTTTTGTCGTTTTGGTTTTGTTTTTGTTGTTTTTTTTTTTTTTCCCATTTAGTTTTGAAATGACTGTTGAAACACTGTTGAAATTTAAGAGGAATTTGATAAATTCATAACAGTTGGTTAAACAATATAGGAGTAGTGCCAGGCAGTTGCAGGTGTTTGCTACAATGAGATCCCCAAAATGAGGAGGTGAAGAGATGGACTATGAGATCGTCACATCCTGACTGCAGTCCTGAGACCATAGTCTTGAGACCTGAACTGGTCCATGAAGGAGGTCTTGTATTTCCAGAGTCTATAAAAGACACAACGGAAGACCAGTCTGTTCTGTATGCATTTATCTTGTATTTCATTAATCAGATGCTTCATAAATGAGCAGCATCCTATAAGGTCTGTCTTGCTCATATGTTCAACCTCTCACCGTATTTGGAATCAGGAGGAGTTTTCATTAGCCAGATTTGTAATGATGATGATGGGAAGGAAAAAAAATGAGGGGAATTTCTTTGCTTCTATCTATATAACTGGGGTCATCGGGACATTTTAGTGCTTTTGAGGAAAGCCACATCAGGGCCAGAGCGTTTGGTCCATCTTCACCTCTTCCTTTGACACTCCACAGTTTTTGAAGCATCGGTCTTGGACTTTTTTTTTATGGTACCCTGAGCATCCTTCCGAAGGGAACACAACCTGAAGTGGTACCCAGGGTGGACAACTGCAGTGCTTGGGGGAATATGAGGTGAGATGTGCTTGAGCAAGAATCATCTTCAGGGAGAATGTTTTGAGTATTGTGGTGTTGTGAGCATCCTTCTGCGTTTTGCCTCAGTTTACTTTTGCTCACTGAAGCATTTGGATGAGATTCTTCCGCTGAGCTCATTGGAGTCAGAATGAGTTTATTTTAAGTTTCTTATTTTGATGAGTCTGGATGGCTCTTTCATTTTCATCCTGGTGTAGAGTAGTTTAATGCTAAAATTGCCTCAATCTGTGCTAGAAGCAAATGAATCACAGAAAGAAGAAATTTTTATGCAGTAATTCCTTTCAGGGACTGAAATTTTATCTATCCTTCATCAAACTTCATCACAGGTCTTTTGGTTTCGGAGTTCGCTTGTACTATCTGCCATCTGATTTTGAATTGCCAATCTTGAACTATGTGACTATATATGGAAAAGAGAGGATCTGACCCTTTTCAGGTGCCTAAACCATCTTCCTTTTGTTGCTGATGAAAGGAGGAATTATATGTCAGGACTTTTGGTAACCTAGTCACCAAAAAACCCACTAAAAATAATAAAAATATTTTAAAAATAATTTTAAAAAGGCAATAGCAGGTAAAAAAAATCTTTTTTTTTTTTTTTTTAGCAAAAACTTGCATGATATCGATAAAGTTGCCCAGCATTAATGGCATTAAAACTGGATGCCTTTGGTTCTGAAAGCAGCTGGGCTCTTTTCAGAGGTACTCGGTGCTGAACTTGGCGCATCTATACGTTAGCAACTTATTATTCCGCTGGTGTCCCTTCATTTGGGCTAGCAATAAGTCCTGTTCAGTCATTGTGCTGCAGAGGAATGTTTAAAGCCGCGATGTGCATTGGAATCTGTTTGTTTGCGGCAGATGATTTGCCGGAGCTTTGATGCACAGTCACTTTCTGACATTTGTGTATTTCAGCAGTGAACAATGTAAACTCATTTTCTGAGCACTTTGATTACTTGCGCATAGCAGTGCCCATGGCATGTGACAGAGAAGAGCACTCTATCCACTAATCAGATAGATATGCTTCAAGCGTATTTACACAAAATAATGAAAACAGCTGTTAGATACCTTTAAACTTGAGTGTGTTTTGTTATTAATCTACTAGCCCGTACACATGACACTATAATTCTTCGCTCACTCAAGTTGCCTTTAATGACACAGTAATAAAACGGAGAGGGATGAAAGTAATGGAATTGTAGAATGTAATGCCTCAATTGTTCTACAGTGTCTTCCTTTTTGCCAAAATAAACCACAATTAGGTCCATATGGTGTTTTGAAGTTTTCAAGCAATGACCCTAATAAAAAGTAATGAATTTCTGACAAAAGAAAGCATGGTGCTCTTTTAAGCAGATATCTTCGCTATTGATCTAGTTATGATTGCAGACTGATATGCTAATAGAAGAAGAAAGGTTCAACGTGCCTGGTACAAGCACTTTCATTTGTGGTTTATTTTACTCTTATGAAATTCAGATTGAAAAGGTAGAAACATGTTGTAATCCATCAGTTATGACTCCCTTTTAAAAAGACCTACTACAAAGAAAACAAATGGATCTTTCTTGAGAAAAAAAATGGGAGTTTGGAAAGCATTTGTTAACTTGAAATTTCCAAAGCGTGTGTTAACTAAGAGGATGCCTCACGACAATGAAGATGCTTTGTTTGGCTGTGGGAAATTTGACTTGAGCTCTTTGTTGTCTTGAGAGGTCCAAGCTCTGTTATTTTACTCTTTAAACTTTTTCATGGGGGAATTGGAGTGACGCTTCTCTTCATCTAGAAAATCGAACTATCCACGGAGCAGTTGTTAGGTAAGTGCAGATACTCAAACGCAATGACTAGGGAGAATGTGCAGCTCATCCTCGAATATGCTACATAGCTATGGGCAACCATTAAAAAAAAATGGTGTGTCAATATTATTCCAATGTAGTAATAGTGATGCCTGGTAATCAAGTCTTAATAAAGAGGAGAAGGCAGGTTCTGGAAAGAGATACCAGGGGAAGAGGAAAATAAATGGCTGATTTGATGAACCTTCACTGTTAGTGGTTGCTGAATGAATGTTCATTCCACATAAATGACCGAATCGAAAAGCATCTGCTGGATAATGTATATTATTGGCATTATTTGAACTGGGAGCAGTGTAGTTAATGTTGAGCAAGGCCTGTAGTCTTGCAACGTGAAGCTATTCAGAGCATCCTTTCAGGAAAATCTGCCTTGTCTACCTTTGATCACTACTGGAAGCTGTCTCTGAGTGGCTCCTTCACTGGTAAATTAGGATTCCATTTATTTGATGGGCTAATTTCTCTATTGCCTCTTCTCTCACCGTTGAGCTGCCTTTCAGACTTCCCACTAATCTCTACCACTGCACCTTTTGGAAAATGATACAATTTTGGCCTCAATAACCATTACCATTTTTTGTTTATGTTTGCTGCCTTCTGCATGGGTAGTTTCTCCATCTCCTTCTGTATCACGCGCTTGTGTGTGCCTACTGTCTTCATCTTCATAGAAAAGAGTTTTGATCATGGGTAAAACTTTATCCTTGACAACGTGTCTTACTTTTATAAGCAAGGTAAATGAATTGCTATTTATTCTACCACTTTTATTCTTTCTGCAAATAGATACTCTTTTCTAATTTCTCACCTTCTTGTACTGGATGCCTCAATGAGATGTAAGTGATTAATTTGTTTTACTGTCATCATGTTTAATAGCAGTTGACTGGTGCTTAGGAGCTGGGGCTTCTCTTCTGGAAGAGGGCATGGGCTGCAGGAGAGCTGCTCTCACTTCAGATTATAAAATTTGGACTATTTCTGTTATTTTGAATTCTAATAAGAGAAAAAGAGGAAATCCCTGCCTTACTTCCTTTCATTAAAATCCATTTGAATTGATTTTTCTTGCCTCAATTTTCAGTGTTAAAAACTTCCAAGAAATAGCCTGAGTCTCTGCTGTGAAATAGGATGTCAAATTTTAGACTGTTTTAAATTACATTTAAAAAAAAAAAAAAACAAACCCAAAACAAAACAGCCTAGGAGGTGAATGTGTTGAAAATATGCTAGCTTCTATAGCCAGTTGTTGATGAGAAATGTTGGGCTTTTCACCCTCCCTGAGCAGGTTCTCCCAAGAAGCTGGATGGACGCAGCAGTGTTTGGTGCAGCTCCTCACTCAGCCTTTGGTGCTAGAATAAAACTCCCCTCCTGTATCATAAATGATAACAAATATACTGAAATATTTTTAGTACTTAAAAAGGGTCTTCAAGCTCAGAAAATGTGAGAAAGCCTTCAAATGCTTAACTAAGTCCTTTGGCCACTGTTTTTATTCATTATAATATAAGGACCTAATCCTTCAAGTTTGTACTCCCTTGGGGAGTCTAAATGCCATCAGGAGATTTTAGAAATTCTGGCTTATGTTTTATACAACTCAGTTGAAGTTATTTGAGATTGCTAGGGACTTTTGAAGTTCTTGGTATACGTGCAAAGGCGTCTATAAACTTACCTTATTACCTTTTGAAATCTGAAGTTTTAACCATTTGTCATTGCCCAGGTTTTCACCCTTAGTCTAGAAAAGTGAACACTCTGGCCACTGCTGGTTGTGTCTTTCATTTATTTGATAAAAGTACCCAAAACATTCTCATTCCCGTGTTACTAGCACTTTCACTTGCATTGTGATAGCACCTGGTACATCCTGGGACTTTGCAACCCATGAAAATAATCCAGTCGATATTGAGAAGCATCAGCACCCCAAAAAGATGATAATACAAGGTTTCTGATGTTAATTATAACTGTGCTTGATTATGTATGGACAGTCATATAGATGACTAATTACAGACACATCCATTTCTCAGTCTTCGTGTATGTTAGGAAGACTGGCTCCTTACTGAACAGTAATTATTATTACAGAGCTGTTATTAGTGCCAAGTTATTGCATTGGAGATCTCCTGGAAAATCAGGTCTTGACAAAGGGAACACAATTTTTAACCCTTCATACAAATCCCAAAAGTTACCTATTTTTAATCTGCTGATATGTATCTATTAGACAAGTACTCTTATTTAATTTCATCTTTTTTTTAATACACTCAATCTTCAAGAACAACGTCCATTACCCTGTAATGATCAGAAATGGTGATTTTTCCCAGTAGATTGAGGGGACAAGTTTAAGAAAACATTTATTGTAGTGTGTTTTGGAAACCCAAGCTGGTTGTAGAGGTTACGTTCAAAATAGCAGCAACTAGTATGGCAGCATTTTAGTAAATTGAGATATAAACAAACATCTGTTGCAGGAATGTAGAAATGACATCATAAAGAATGTATGCAAAAACTTAATTGAAAAAGAATGATGCAGAATTGCAGCATGACTTTAAGTCTAAATTGATTTTTTACCTTCAGAGTGAAAGTGGGATTTTTGTGCAACATTCCGATACTATAAAGTATTTAAAATGTAATGTCCTATTAATGGACCTAAAATGTAGACTCTGGGTCACCCAATAAGAATAGTAGTTACAGTAATACAGTATATGTAATATGCAATTATCTTGACAATAGTTTTATTTTTTCAACAATTTTGTCATAAAAGAGCAGCAAGATACAATGAATTTGATTCATTTTGTGTGTGTGAATCATTTAATAGGCCATTACATCTACTATATTAGACTCCATTCTCCTTTCAGAGCTTTTCATTATAAGGCTCTCTTTAATGGAAAGAAGTTTAACCTTCCCTCCCAGATAGATTGAACCCCATAACAGTGTAAACATTCTCATTATAAAATAAAATCCCCTTCCCCAAGGGCAGCACTATAATTATGTTGCAGAGTGTTGTACAAATGTTTCTCTTAAAAAATGTTGTCTCATTCTTGTCCTCAAGTTTTTATCATTTTCATTTATGAAGACAATCAATAGTACTTTTAAATTGTAATTTAATAAAATAAATATGATCTGATTATTTTTTAATTTTTGGAAGTTATTTTAATCAAGTTTGAGAAGTCATCAGTAAAATTGCTGTTGATTTATAAATAGGATAATTAGAGGCTTTCCTCCTAAGTACTGTTCACTGGCATTGTGGCTGGTTTTATTGCCTAGTCAAACCTCTTCATTCAATTTTAAAATTGCCTTTTGAATGAACTGCGCTATGAGCTTGCCAAATAGTGTCACCATTAATACCTTACCGCCTCTATTTCATTGTCCGGTCTGTAAATGCACAATAAATTGTTTGATAAGGAGGTCAATGAGGTTGTACTAGTTCCTAAGTGAATTACGGCCAAACGCTTCGGATTGTGTCACGCTCTCATTGTAGCGCTGCGCTGAAAAGGTGGTTGGTGGTGGTAGATCATTTGGTACGGTTACTCCAGGACTAGACACAAATCAAGAAAAGCAGCTTCCCCACCAAGCTTTGTATAGAGAAAAGATGAAAAAAAGTGCTCCTTATTAATCCAATTTACAATTCTGTAGCATGTCCCTTAGTCTAATTAAGAAGTCTCTCCGTAGCAGGTAGGCGCCACGTGCTCCATGAGGATGGGTTGGGGTGAAGAGGTTTGCAGGCAGGAGAGGATTTCCCTGCTTTTGAGAAGCTGCAGTGGTATTTCTGGAAAGTCCTAAAGCTTCTCCTCCCTGCATGCTGGGTGATGATAGCTCATCTCTCGTGTGATACAGCATCCCCAGCAGGTTGAGGGAGGGGATTCTCGCCCTCTGCTCCACTCTCATGAGACCCCCCCACCCCCGCAGTGCTGCATCCAGCTCGGAGGTCCTCAGCACAGGAGGGACATGGACCTGTTGGAGCGGGGCCAGCAAGGCCAGGCTGGGTGAGGCTTTGGGCAACCTGGGCTAGTGGGCGGTGTCCCTGCCCATGGCAGGGGGGGGGGACTCCATGATCTTGAAGGGCCCGTCCAACCCAACCCATTCTGCGATTCTATGATTCTATGAAGATGGTCCGAGGGCTGGAGCATCTCCTGTCCAAGGACAGGCTGAGAGAGTTGGGGTTGTTCAGCCTGGAGAGGGGAAGGCTCCGGGGAGACCTTCCAGTGCTGAAAGGGGGCTACAGGAGAGATGGGGGGGCTCTGGATCAGGGGTGAAGGGACAGGACGAGGGGGAATGGTTTTAAGCTGAAAGAGGGGAGATTGAGATGAGATGTGAGGAAGAAATGTTTTCCTGTGCGGGGGGTGAGGCAGTGTCCCAGGTTGCCCAGAGAAGCTGTGGATGCCCCATGCTGGAGGGGTGCAAGGCCAGGCTGGATGAGGCTTTGGGCAACCTGGGCTAGTGGGAGGTGTCCCTGCCCATTGCAGGGGGTGGCACTGGGTGATCTTTAAGGTCCCTTCCAACCCAAACCATTCTGTGATTCTGTGATATTTGGTGGGAATTGTTTTTTTCTGTAAGCGTAAGTGATTTTGGAGAACAATGCCCCCCATACCGATGCATCACCTTCACCCAACCCTCCTCTGCTTCAGTGCTCCTCCACGCTGAGGCTGTGGCTTCCCTCCAGGCATGTCTTCTCCCCACGCCCATCGCCCGGGCGGTTTGGAAATAGAAATGTAAAAGGCGAAAGTAAGAAACTTTGTGCTTGTTGAGTCTAAAAGAAAGTCTGTTTGTGTGTGTCTCTCCCTTTGTAACAGAAGGAATGTTTCTTATGTTTCTGTCTTCAGACAGTTGGCACACATTTCATCTCAGCAGCTGCTTTCTCTTAAAGTGCAGTAGAGTGTAGGACTGTAGTGACACTAGCATTAATACTTCACATTCTGCTATCATATGCTGTCACTGTGAAATATGGATCTAGGTTACATGTGTTTGCAGACTTTGTACTGCTGAATTATGAAAGCTGACTCCGTTGGAGGATTGTGTTGTATTCGGAGACTGTGAACTGAACAATAAATGAATGCAGGCAGAGACTCGCAGGCAGAAGCAGGATCCACCTTTTTGGCCTAATTGAGCCGATAGCTTTCAAATGTAAAATTGCCAAATAAAACTTCCTTGTTGACTTAGGTAAATATATCTAGCAAGGCATCTCAATAAGCCTCCTGTGGGTACCTTTTAGTTGAAGGCATCTCAATAAGCCTCCTGTGGGTACCTTTTAGTTGTTATCCTCAATGTTGTTTAAATATTATTTTTAAATCCCATTCTTCTGAATGGTATGAATTACTGGAAATGAGTAAAATTTACTACGAAGAGTAAAAGTGCTGCTGCTGCTGACAAAATAAATTATTGGGTACAATTAGTTATTTTGTTATCAATAATTAGTCTGTACCCATAGATATAACTCTATTTTTTTTTATATGTCTGTATGTCTATGGGAGGGATCAGGGGCTGTGTTTTCCTTATTTCTAAAGATATAAAGTTAATAGAGGTGTAAATACCAGCTGAGATGTCAGGGTTTGCGCTGCAGTGCGTGGTACCCGGGCATCGCACGTGGGTGCACAGAGGATCTGGTCCTGGCCCTGCCCAAGTCACCTGGGGCTGTGTCAGCAGGAGCTGTGGCAGTGGGAAAGTGAAGGGTAAGCAAAGCTGCTGAAAAGGAATGTTTGGAAATATTTTGAAAGGAATGCTCGGCGTAAGGAGATAATGGGGCATCTGCAAGCAGATCTTAGTACAGGCTGGTGTACGCAACTTTGTGGTGCTGAAAATGATAATGAGTGTAGTGGTGAAAGTCAGATTTGCTTGGTGCCTGAAGTTCTGCCAGTAAATTATTTAATTTCTTTAAGTGTCCATCATTCCGGTGACAGTGTTGATGCTATGACTGCACAGTGACAGTTAAACTTGATTTTCTGTGTGTAGCCATGAGGCTCAGGACGCACGCCTAGGTACAGAAAGCTGGCATCCAACATAACACCCACCGTTCATTTTCAGTTTTGCCTTTGGATATCAACGTGTATAAAAGGCCAGAGTGAATAAACAAAACATACACATGTTGGTAGTGTTGGGTTATATTGGTGATAAATGACCTTTAAATCACATTTCTTCTTGTAGCTTCCAGGTGACAGAAAACCATAATGGGCATCCTTACCAGGAACGGTCTGACACTCAGAATGATGTTAGGATGGCTGTGGACAGTGTGAAGGGAATCTCTGGTCTTACTGACCGTGTCTGTGTTTCAGCTACTTACCTGTTGTGTATTTTAGTGCTTAGCATGCGGGGGGTTTGTATCATGTACATACAGAATTTTGTGTGAAGGGGTGGCTATCACGGCTCTTCCCGTGTTAATTTTGATATTTTGTATCTGATACTTAAGTGGGAAGGTGGGGTTGTATCCGCTCGAAGCCATGCTGTTCCTGTGCATCAGGGCTTCCCAAACAACCTTTGCTATTGTCATCTCTTTCATTTAAATTGCATTCAGGTTCACGTGAAGTTTAAATACGCTCGTTGAGAATTGTTCTGGACTAGAAGCCATGCACTTCTAATTTTGTACTCTAACAGGACATTGTTCAGTTGATTGTAAAGAGGTGAAATATATAAACAATTTTACCAACAGAATTTAGCTTATTAATGAATCATGGTGGAGGTAATATCCACGTGCTCTCGTAGAGTCCTGGCTACGTGCATAATAAATCAACATGGTGCTTTTCAGGTGATCGCTCATTTTGTGTGCAGCAAGGAGCTGTATCATCAGTCTTCTCTTCCTTGCCTGTGTTCTCATAGCCATCGAGTTTTTCATACTGGGGCACAACATATAGAAACTTTGCCATTTATGCTGAAAGAGGGGAGATTGAGATGAGATATTAGTAAGAAATGTTTCCCTGTGCAGTGGCTGAGGCAGTGGCCCAGGTTGCCCAGAGCAGCTGTGGATGCCCCATCCCTGGAGGGGTTCAAGGCCAGGCTGGATGAGGCTTTGGGCAACCTGGGCTAGTGGGAGGGGTTGTCCCCCCCCCCATGGCAGGGAGGTTGGAACTTGCTGATCTTTAAGGTCCCTTCCAACCCAAGCCATGCCATGATTTTATTAAGTCTCTGGAGCTGTGTATTTTGATGGGGATGAGTCCTCAGAGCTACCTAGCTGCTGGTGTCATTCATTGTAGCATGTGCTACCGAGGTACCAGGAGACAGCAATATTGAGTTGGGATGCAGGAAATAAGAGCTTGCCTTGTGATGGAAACCAAGAGGGCTATTTGAACATTACCATGAAAATACACGGGTTTGGATTGTTCTAGCTTCATGATATTCTGGCAGTTGAAGATTTATGCTGCCGCTATTTTCTGTTCCTGGCCCTTTGCAGGGTGAAGGACCTCCCATGTGTGACTGGGAGTCACTGGTCTTCATCACGCCTCGTAAACATAAAGATCCTCAGTACCTTTTATCATCAGTAGGATCCTCAGAGCTGATCTAGCATGCAGTTTTTCAGAGATTACTGTGTAACGCCCCAGAGGCATGGTGAGCAAAGTTCTCAAGCCCCAAAGGACTGAACTATGAAACCGCATTTCCAAATAGATTAAAAATATTTGTCATCTGCTGATTTGTCGTGAAAGGCTGAACAGAAGTCCTTTACACATGTGCGCTCATGCATGCACACACACTTCAGCTTGTAGGAACCCAGTGTGCTCAGTTGTTTTATTTACTAATAATCAAGATTTTAATATTTCTGGAGCAGTCTAGATTCTGGATCCTGCTGGGTCAGGCTCAGAAGGGCAGTCCTCTTCAGCCGGCACATGTTCTGGTCCTGTAGTGGATTACACCTGCCGTTAGATCAACTGGCATGGCTTCAACCCAGGGACCTTCACAGAGTGAGTCCCAATCGTGTTTTCTCATTTAAAGCCAGCAGGATATCCCGCTGTGCCTGCCTCTTAATTAGAGGATATGCTGATGGCCAGTCCCATTCATTAATGATCAATACTCTTGTTTTAAGTCACAGACATATTTAGTTTTCAAATAAAGGTTTGTATTATGGGCACTGCTGTGTCCAGCAAGAATTTATTTTTTTTAACTTTTCAAAATATAACCAGAAAATGTGACAATTACAATGCAGACCTAAAGGCCCTTTCCAGAGCAAGTGCAGTAAGTGCATTAAGCATATGGAAGTGTTTTAACGATGACATGGATTTGTTGACTCTGAAAAATAAGCATCTAATAGAGGCGCTGTTTTATTGACGAAGCCAAGCAACTGAGTAGATGCCTACTTTGTGAATTACCATGGTTGGGTAGCATGTATGCCATGAATCTTGTAACCGAAATAACAGCGTAATATTGAGCTGAATACGGAGATTTTTCTGTCTGGTTTGTTATACAGCTCAGAGAACGAACTTTCCTTTTGACTGTCATCTGTTCCCAGTAATGCAGTCTGGCGCAGAAGACGTGGAGCTCGACGTTTCCAAATGGTTTGTTTGATCAATCATGCCTGATGGTTTGTGGACCAGATCTTCATCAGGCTTAAAGGGCTGCAGTTCTGTAGAAGTCAGTGACAGCAGTTTATATCGTCTGAGAGTCCAATTTCTTCTTCTGGCCATATAGACTTGATTGAACACTATCCATAGGCTTAAAAATTACAAATTTATTTCTCAATTTTTGCAATGCTGTGTGTTGATGTCAGTAGTATCATAGAAATCATCAAGGACAATTTTTTTTCCCCTAGTAATTTGAAGGAAAAAACTGGTGAATGACAGAGAGTACAGGATAGCTTCAGAAGTAATGTTGAAACTTAACTTTGGTGAATGGCAAGTAGGACAAATGTGCAGTTATTATCTATTTAATTAAATGGTTCATAGGAGTCAAAGTGTTTTAAATACATCATATAATACAGGAGGTCAGAAACTTAAGAAACCCAGTAATTTAAATCTGTATTAAATAATAGGTAAATGAGGGTCTTCTTTTAAGGCACTCAGTCAAAATTTACAGGAGGACTGTAATCTCAAACAGGAAAGAAGACTTGAAA
>NW_010116139.1:50000-66983 GCF_000699245.1 Pterocles gutturalis
TAGCTTTCAATCCAGCCCCATTACCACTGTAATTGTATTATGGAAACTCAATCATCCCAGAGTTCGGAGAGCCAGCTTTGAAGTCGCTGGTATCAAATTTTTTTCAAGGTCTGCTTAAATTAGAAAAAAGAAAAAAATTAAGTGCTTAAGCACCATTGGTTGTTAATGAGACTTGAACTTCTAAGCACTTAAGTCAATTGTGAACCTGGAAATGAGGCTCTCAGGATACTGAGTTCTTCAGAGATATGCATTGACCTACCTTCTGTTTAGACACCTGAGTTGTCCCATGGTTTGTTTATTCATTCCTTTGAAGGCTTTCTTCACCTACTATTGCCAAGGAACAGGCAACAAGAGGCTTCAATTACCAAAAAATTTTTGGAGGACAAGGAAACAGTAATGTTAAAAGTCTGACATTGCTGAATTAAGCGCTACGTTCAGTTTTCTTGGGCTAAACCTAGCAATATCATAATTTATAAAAAAACCTTAATTTCAAAATTGATATAAAGATAAGAATTTAACTGTAATGTTCATCATGTAAGGACGTCTGTAGGTATACTTAATGTAATTTTAATTATCAGGAACAACTTGACCACTTAACAATAGTTAGTTGCTAAGGTAAATGCAAACAAAATTATAGCAATTTTTTTCCAGTGCTAGCATATAGATTTAAATATGCTCTACGTTAAAAAATAAACTTGGTCATCTGATTATCATTGATGATTTGATTGCTTTCTCATATCACCAAATCATTTTTTTGTTTGATTTAGTTGAACATCGTTGCCTTTTTCTGAAGATCTGAGAAATCAATTTCCCGATGACCTGGCAGAACCTCTGTCTGGTAGCAGGGGTCACGGCAGATCTCCTTCCTACTGGCACATAGGCTGGAGCCCTGGGTGGAAGGGAAACTCTGGAAACAAACCTGACGCTTATTTAAACAGCAGAAAGTTTTGCATTTTGGGTGGTGTCTACAACGGTCAATGAGGAGATGTCATTAAAAGAAGGCGGGAGATACTTAGGTCCTCTTTCCACGGAGGAGGTACATAACTTTGGGCAAAACTCTTCATCTCCTTTACTTACCCTGTGGTTGAAATAGGGCTAATAAGGCTTATAATTTGTATGCTTAGTATGCAAATTGGCAAAGTAAAGCATCCTTAAAAAATGGCCCAATGAACTTGGAAGGCTATTTTTCCTATTAAATCTGCAAAAGAAGAAAATATCAAAATGTGATTGTCTAATTGCGTCTTCGCGAACCATGTGGTCTAAGTATAAATGCGATTCCTACGTATTATCTCTTTGGAAAAAGTCTTTTTGCCACAAGAAGAGTAATGGCAGCATACTCAGCAGGCTGCAGGAGGATGAGATAGCATCCTTGCAGCATTTCTTTGCAGCATAATTGCAGCATCAATGAACCATGAATTCAGCCTAATTAACATAACTGGAACCACTGCAATCATGCTGCCATTCAATTTAGGTTTTGAACATTCTGGTGAAGTATCACGGTTCTGCTGTTTATTGTTGAGATGCTGGAGAGAACTGTCCACTTGCTTTCTTGCTTGTCTTGATGGATTTTTATTGTTTTGGGATAACTAGGAAACTTCTGAAATGGAAGATCATTGGCTTACTGGTTCCATTACTCAATCTACAAACAATTCTGTATTACTTCCTGTAAAAAGTAATGAAACTGTTTAGTATACTATAAAACTCTGAGTAAACATACTAAATTTTCAAGTTAGACACAGGTTCTGAATTGTAGTGGATAACAAATGGCAAATAATTTTGGAACTGTTTTGAGTTCAGGACTGCATTCCCAGAATTTTAAAAATAGCATTTTTTTCTTACTCTTTCTTTCAGAAAAGCCTGGATTTTTTAAAATGTGTTGCTCTGTAAAAGACTATTTTTTATTGTTACCATTGGTTGTGCTACAGTAAAATCAGGAAGCCACAGAAGTAGATCAGATAGCACTCATCTTGGCAAGAGAGCAAAATAACCAGCTATTTTGGACAGAGAAGTTAAGGAACTGCTGAAAAGAGCAATAGCTGGTAGATGGGAGAGAATAGGAGCCTTCCTGCATCTCTCTTGGCCATTAGGCAAGAGGTCCTTAATGGTGGCACTGGAGCCACTTCCAGATGGTACCAAACCAGGAATTACTTCTGCTGTTTGTGACAGACCTGAGCTAAAAAGCGTAGGAAGCACTGTCATGTTATTTTATTCTCTTTGATAACTGCAGAAAGGAGAGAGTAACCTTTTCCCTTGTAGCTGATTTTATGTGGCTACGATCATGGTGTTTTAGCATGTCTCATGAAAATCTGCTCAAGAGCAGTGAAGTAGCTGAGGTTTTTTAATGACTTTAATGTGAAAAAAAAAATAAATTTTAAAAAGTTTTTCATTAAAAAATAGATAAATAGAAAAGTTTTGTATTAGGAGCTGAAAATGCTAAGTTTGGAAGTTGTTTATGGCTACTACAGGAATGATTCCAGTTTCCTGCTCAGAAAATCTCCCACACATGTATGTATACACACAAGCACATGGGATACGTGTTTATATGTGTGTATATAGAGATATATTAAAAAAAAAAAAAGTCTGAGCATCTAAAATAGACAGTTCTGCTTTTTCATAGTTGAGAATAATTGTTTCCATTAGATAAGACCAGTCCCCTGAGAGTGAGAGACCGTGAGTTACAGACGGTGGTAAGCAAGTTGGTGATGGAGGGAGCAGGAGTGGGGACGTGGTATGATGGTGGTATTTAATGCTGCCGTGAGGGCTGGTTGTTTGCAAACTGTTGGCATTGCAGGTATTTAGTAGGTTTTTTTTTACACCAAGGTGGTATGGAGTGTAGTGGTCTTATCTGGAAGCAATGAATGATGATGATGACTAGGGTATCATTTCAGATGGAGAGGTAGTCTCCCAGAGAATTGTTTGATAGAGGGTCTTTTTTTTAACTTTGTGTGGTCTGATAATGCCTTACAGGTGGCTATGCTACAAGTGTCACAGGCTGGATGGGTGGGTTGAGGGTGGGTGCTGCTGGAAGAATGAGATACCGTAGTTTCAGGAAAAATATTCCAAAGTGTTTTTCTCTGTTTTGAGGATCATCTGCTGCTTTTTCCTTGGGTATAACTTCAGCCCTTTTCATTCATGTGGCTGATTCAGAAAATTCTGTATTCATGTCTGACTCCCAGACACTAGATTTCCATTTGTTCATTTTTTTTTTTTTCTCCTGATGATGTTATCTCAGGAAGTTGGTTGTGACACTTTTCACTCTAAGCATTGGAGTATAAATTTAGCATTAGAGAGCTGCAGACCTTTTGAAATAGCCATCTCAGTCATCTGTTGCTTCCTTCTGTGTCCTGATGTGACCCTCAGTCAGCTTCTGAGAACGTAGGAAGCTCTTCCCTATATTTCTGCTGGAGTGACAGTGCAATTTATCCCTGACCTTCCTACTCTTTACTTTTTTCTGGAAGATACTTCGTGTCTTCTGAGAGGTGGGCATTTTCTTCAGCCTCCTTTTTCTGCTTCTAATTCAAAAACTATATTTTTTTTTTTCCCCCCAAACCTTATTTGTTAATGTTGACTGCCAGTGACCATCTGCATGGCTAACAAAACTGAGCACTGCTTCTCGTCTGGTTGGATGTTCAGGGTAGAGTCATGGGGTAGATTCATGGATGTACTGTTGGGTTTTGTAGGGTCTCAAAGGCTCACAGAATTAAAATCATAGAATCACAGAATGGTTTGGGTTGGAAGGGACCTTAAAATCGTCTGGTTCCAAGCCCCTGCCATGGGCGATGACACCTCCCACTAGCCCAGGTTGCTCAAAGCCACAGGATGGTCTGGTGAGCTTGCTGTCCTAGCAGTAGGTTTTAGGTGTCAGTTAGTCATTCTCTTCTCCAGAGCCTTAATAGGTGTCTTAGCTGCGACTCTCGAGTTGAACATTTATTAAAGGTGGGGTCAAGCAGAGGGCTGGCCGTGGCTGAGGAAGGGTTGGAGGAAGTGCAGAGAATAGCTCAAGTGGCTGGTTCCTGGAAGACGGAGTCTGTGATTCATCCATTTGGATATGAAGGAGGAGAAAGCGGTGCCAATTAAATATCACAAAAGGTTATGATAAGCATCTAAACTATGGAGAGAGATCGCAGTCTTTCAGCATCTTTACTCCCTGCAGCTGCAATCTGTAAACTCAGGAAGAGGACTGAACATTGATACTTTAAAAGTTCAATAGTCACGCTTGTTATTGGATGCAGTTACTGAGAATTGACAGAAGAAAATATTTTTGAGAGGAGTTTCCAAGCGGAGATCATGTTTCTAGTTTAGTGTGCAGCAAAACCAGCGCACTTGAATGGCTGTCAGATCTGGTAGAAAGAGAATAACTGCTCTGTGGTAAAATATATTCAAAGGAAATAATCGGTCTCCTTTAGAACCTGGGGGTTTTTTTTGGTTTTTTTTTTGTTTTGTTTTGTTTTTTATTGTTCATAGGTGCAAATTCTGAAGCAAACTCAGACCAAATGTCAGAAGTAATTTGAGTGTTTTGTATTTTAAATCGAACTGCACTATTTCCACAAAACCTCTTCCACATATTCCTGGCTGCTTTTTAAACGTTTATATATACTGTTCTGCCTTTTGTACAAATTCATGAAATAAGGTCCTTGAAAACACTGAAAAATATAAGTTGGTCATTTTTGATGAAATAAATTGATCAAAAATGTTAAGGAAGTACATCTGTAGACAAATATGGACTTTTTCTCTGAAGTTGTTTTCAGGCTGAGTACAAAATCTTTGCCAGTTTTCACCTTTAATATCTATCACTGTGTTATTATTGTGAGATTTATTTTTTTAGTGAGTCATTGCTAGGCACTGAACAAGTAAATTAAGGATTATTTTATGGAGATACATGTAGAACAAACCCAAAACTGTTCATGAAGACTTTGCTCCATGTCCCTCGTGAAGCTAGCTTCGGTAGAAATAACAAAGAGGGAAAGCCATAGGTAAATGGGAAAAGAAATGGTAGAAAATGAAGAGTGTGGTGATGATGACCTGAAAGCAGGAGCTGAAATTCTGTTGTTCTGGGAACCATGACCTAACGGTGTGGCTGGTGAGCAGATCCCGGCCATCGTGGTTCCTACTGCCTTGTACAACCCCGTGCAGTGATGCCAACCACACGGTCCTGCTTAAATAGATTGTGTTAATGCCAAGTCTCTTCTTCATCCATAGGTCCAGTAGGCTGTCACCTGCCCTCATCTCGAGCCTCAGCAGCACCACCCCAAAGCCTTTGGCTGCAGCAGGCTCTGCTCCAAGCAATATTCTGAGTGTCCAAAGGAGCACATCCCCTATTAAAGAAAACAACAGCAAAACAGCACTTTGATAAATTTTGAGGTGATTGCCTCTTAAGAGACTCTGAAAACTGGTTTTCAGTTAACAATCTAGTTTACATAAAAGGCACATATTGATGAACATAGTCCATGGCTTTTTGCTCAGTCCCATTGTTCTCCTGTAATTCATGTGCAGAAGCTATAATTTCCAATGATCTCACTGTTTACCAAAATCCAACGTACTTAGAGGTTAATGTTTTTGTTACTTTGTGGTGAGAGTTTCATCTCTTGTTTTCCTCATAAAGGACAATAAAGGAAAAGGAGGAGTGTGCTTCCAGAAAGCACCCAAAGGTAGAGATGATCCATCAAGAATTAGCTGAATGCTCTTGTGAGAGCTGAAAGGAAACATTTCATTTGGAGGGGAAGGGGAAAAAAAGGATCTGGATAATAGAGACAATAGGAGAAGATGTACAAGATGAAATGCTGGTGTTAGTACAAAAAAGTTTGAGAACCAAAGGTGATACAGCAGCATTATGAAATTTAAAAAAAAAAAAAAAAAAGTACTTATTCACGTTGAGTTCTGGTGGAACACCTCTTCAATTAATCATCCTTTATATATATACGATCGTGTACCTTAACTCCAAATCAGAGCCAGTTCTGTTAGAATAGATGATTACACTCAAATTGCAGAGGGGATTTTTTTTTCCCCCCAGAAATTGGTTCTATAAAAAACTGGCTTATTTTAAGAATTCTGACTTCAAACAAATAATCCAAAATTGATGCTTGATTGAAGCTAGAGAATCAAACACAATTTATTGCTTGTTCAAAATTGTAGTGAGAATACTACCCTTCTCCGTGAAGGACCTTCTAAAAATATTCTAGTGGTTGAGTGAGTTGGAGGTATGTACATAATTGGTATCAGAAATTTTTAAAAAATAATCTCAGTGTTTTTATAGCTATAGAGCTTAAAGATTGATTGTGACGTATTTGATTTGCAACATCAAACTGTCTGTCCAGACTTCTTCTAAAAGTTATAGCTATATCTTTCTAGTCTGGAGGCATGTTCTAATATGAATATACATTAAATATTTTGATTAATTTATTTGATGGTATAATTTTGAGCCTTCTCAGTGAAACATATTTTCCTTTATGTGTTAGCATGAACAAATGCCTACAAAAAGATTGAAGTTAAAATTTGTGTCTTGAGTCCACTTTGCCATAAGTGTCACAGTGGGTTGGGTTTTCTATTAGTGAAGGACTGCAGAACATGAAAGTCCAGCTCTGTGCTAGTGCTGAGATTAGATCTGAATGCAAGGAAAAGCAACAAAGGTCCTCAAATTATCAGAAATCTGCAAATACTTCCTGTACTTAACCTACACTTTCGTTGCGTGACTGTAAAGAACAGCAAATCTTTGTTCTTTTCCTTCTCAGTTCCCATTCAGTCAGTTCAGAGACAGAGGAGAAAGGTTTTGGGGAGCAAACTCGTTATCAGTCTTCCTACAGTTTCCATCTGATTCTGTCAACAGTGAGTACATCAAAACCCCTTTAAACATTGAAAAGTTTTGTAAAAAATATACATATGTACACACACACTTATATATAACATCTAAATTATTATAAACATAGTTTATGAATGTGAAGTTCCTTTATATCTTTAAAGTTTAGCTGATGTTGGAGTTGGTAAGAACCTAAGCTCTGCTTTTGGATTCAAGAAGGAATTACATCTGCCTTAGGTGGAGTGGAGAAAGAGCAAATGTTTTTCTTGGTAAGATCCCAAAATGTTCAAGTGGCATAATTAGACTTCTAGAAAGTCATTCAGGTTCATCCATTTATGAAAACCTATTAGGACATTTCTTGGGTGGGTTTGTATTCCAGAAGGCTCTACTAGTCATCATTATTTAATAAAAGAGCAGAAAGTCTCAGAAATGCTTCTCATCCTTTGTGCCTTGCCAGGAAGGTGTTGGTTGAGCAGCCTTGGGGTGGTCTGGTGGTTTTGGGCACAGGTAGGATCGTTGGCTGTAGGTTCAGCGGTTCGTATAGAGTAGAGAAGACTTTAGCATATATTACTTAAGAGCTGGAAACATGTCAAGAAAAATGGTTCGTAGCTTCTCACAGCTCAACTCGTGGTAATTTGAATCTGAAATAAATTAATAGAGTAATCCTGTTTCTAGATCACCAGCTGCAGAGGTATAATTAAAGAACTTGTGTCCCTATTCACGAGGAACACCTGTATGTAAAGCCATCTTAGAGTTGTTCAGACACGCTGAATCAGACTTCTCTGTCTCAGAACAAAGTTGAAAATACAAATATACGGAATGTCCCAATCATCATACTTATTATTTTTTTCATCTCAACAAGGTTACTCTTTTGGAAAACCCTCCTAAAAGCAATCCAGTCCTTTCAGTTAAAAGCCATTCATAGGGCGACAAACCACTGTTCTTCCATTTCTATCTGTATTCATCCATTTAAACTCTAAAGCTTTCCAGCTTACTTCTTGGATTCATAGCCAGCTGGCTGCTGTGTGTAATATGAACATATTCTGACTGTGCACGAGCTGTTTTGTCTTGTTTAACCCGTAATTGTGATGTTCACTCCAGGCCACAGCTCACCTGCATGGGTTTAGCCTTGACTGTGCAAGTTCCCAGAGTCAGGACTTGCCATCACCTCACCTATGTGCAATCTATTATTGTTAAAGTCAAAAAAACCTCACCACACCAACCCCAAACAGCCCCTCCTGGAACAGAGCTGGATAAAATGAATATGTTCAAGATGGTGGGCCAGAGCTGAGCCAGCTCATGTGGGATCGATGCCCACTTTTTGGCATTTACAATAAACTTTGGAACGACTTTGTAACACGAATGCTTTAATAGCAAATGGGGAGTGTGGGGGGCAAGGCAAGGAAGAAGGACATACGAACCCTTTTTTTTTTTTCTTATGAATGCTAGATTGCTGATTTTTTCCAAAGGTAGCCTGATATAAGTGATACCTGTTTATTAGCAGATTTCTGCAGTATTTCAAAGAAATTAACTGGAAGTGAAATTTTGAAATTTCTGCCCTAAATTGCCGAATCATCAATGAGAAGCTTTACATTCAAAGAAAGCGTGAATATTAAAATTTGTTAGCATACTTTGCCTTTATAAGAAATACAATCTATTATTCTTTTTCTTTATGCGACATCGCTGGGCTCTATGAGAGGCAATAGAACCGTTAATTAATAGTAGTCGTCCTGGATAATGTCATAATAAGCCATACAGCATATTAAAGCACATTTATTCTTGCCAGCTATCAGGAGGAACTTTTTACCTATTTTAAAGGCCCATTAGATTTGTTTACATACTGGGTTGAAGCTGGTATGCTTTGCTTCCAATGGAACTGCCACTGGCAGGGGCTGAGCCAGACTTTTAGTACTTGACTCCGACGGTATTGAATTTCCCGACTGCTGTACACAGTCAGTAATACATCGCCGCTGCTTCAGGGCAGCCTGTCTCTCTGGGAATAGCGGGTACAACCCAAACCAGTGTAGTCCCTAAAGCTAAGGTATCTGGGGGTTATTGTCATAAAAATGAAAATAACTGAAATTATATAGATCAGAAGCAATTTTCCACAATGGAAAAAGGTGGTCAAGGAATCAAAAGCGTGCCTTCAGGTATATTACCCAACAGAACAACAAAAATGTGCTGGGCTTTAAATTGCACTAGCAATCTGGAAAGGATTTTCTGACTGGAGCTATGTTAAGTGTTAATAGTGGAACCTGGGTATTTTGTTCTTTGATCTCTCCTCAAGCTCATATAGAATAATAGGATCAAAATAAAATGCCATTTATATGAACACCTTGTTCTTTTGATCTTGGCACGCAAAATTCTGTCTGCAGCTCCAGCTTAGCAAACAGTGCATCTGTTCCTTTTACTTGGACCTTCTAGTTTATCATAATTTTTAATAAATGGTGTCACAGCCAATTTTTTGTGTAGTTCATGAACCTTGTTGTAATTTTTTCCTTAAGAGTCTTTAACTACATTTTTCAGAAGAACAATGAATAAGGTAAGCAGGACCTGTAAACTGGTGGCTTATGGTCAGTTGTGCATATGTATGTTGAATATATGATGGAAACGTTTGTATGCCACTACATTGTAAAAAATCATAGAATGGTTTGGGTTGGAAGGGACTGTAAAGATCATCGAGTCCCAACCCCCTGTCATGGGCAAGGACACCTCCTACTAGCCCAGGTTGCCCAAAGCCTCATCCAGCCTGGCCTTGAACACGCTAGTGTTGAAACTATACACATATATATATATATATAAAAAAAATATTAGTTGTTCTTTGACCACTTGGGCAAAACTGTTGAATGAGCATACTCTGAATAAGATAGACTGTATGGTTACGTGACCCCAAGAATAGTTGGGGTAATTGTGGTTGTCAGAGGTGCTAGGTTTTGGATCCCTGCTTTTCCATCAGGAAGGTGGGAACCAAGCCTTTCTCTTCATTGCCCAGGAAAGGCCTTAGAAGTATCACAGGTGGTGGTTATGGATCTCCTTTACTTTTACGTAAAGATCTACAAAACAGATAATCCACGGCTGAATAGGAGTACTCTTTATTCCCCAGGGTTGGTGGTCAGGAGTGTTTCTCTGGAAGTCATTATTGCCCGCACTTAAAGTAAAGCCTCTTCTTCATGTTCTTTCAAATCTCTTATTAAGATTCTTCTCCACCGAAGGCTTGCACTGCCTGGAAGCAGCTGAGCTGTGTTTATTATGATGATTGATGGTGTCTCATTGTGATCCCTGCTTCAGTTGTTGTAACCTCCAAGGGTCGATGCGATGGGTATGAAGCACTGTGCCAAATGAAAGCGAATAAACCGAAGTCCTGCAGGTCACCAGTGTCATCATTGCTGCTGTCCAGGAAGAGGGATTAGCGAGTGGGAAGAAACCCTAGCTGGGAAAGATCTGGTGGCCAAGCAGTATCTCGGGCGTCGAGTGTCTCAAGCTTTACATCCCACTGTAATTTATATTTAGCCATTAAGCTTATTAGATAGGAACAGTCAGCGTGTTCTACACCGTGTGCTGGGAACACTGCGGTGTAAGTGCTGGGTAAGCGTTTAGACTTCTGCTGCCGTTGAGGTTGCTGCACGTGAGCTATTTGTTGTAGACTTTGTTGGATCTCTGTTAGTCTGCCGTGAGGCAGGAGTGTTCCTGAGAGCCGTAACCATGGCTAGAACCTATAACTTTATTTTTATAAAGTAGTACCATATAATTCATTATGTGTAGTAAAGATACTCTGCTCTAACCAAGCTAGCTGGAGCGTGGATGTGTCTGCATGGTACTGCACTAGGATGAACGCATCCTGCTGAGATCAGGTACCCGTGCTAATGCAGCCTCCGGTCCTTCTGCTAATTAGTACAGAGCTGCTGGAAGAAAGTATGATGCTGTAATTGGCTAAAAGGTGGTATTTGTCCACCTCTTAATTTTTGCAGGATATCTGTCCCTGTTCATCTTTCTCCAGTACAAGTTTTGTGTGTCTGGACGGTGTCCGTGGTCCCAGAATTCAGACCTACCTTTTTGCATTAATTAAAGGAAGGATGTGAGACTCTTTTTTAAATTATTATTTAAAAAAAAAAAAAAAAAAGTGAAAGAGCTACAAAGATTCATAGTTTTTTCTCCTTACAGTAAGAATGGGGTTGCCCTAGTTCTGTGGTTAGCATGAAACAAATGGGCTCTGCCATGAAGTCAGTGGGGTACAAGTTCGTACAAGGTAGTAAAGGAATAATAATAAAGTAAACCAGCAAAGTCCATAGTCTTTTATGACAAACCCAATATGATCATCTTGCAGTCTAAGGCTCTGCCACAAATGGTATTTTTTGATGCCTGCATAAGTCCAATTTACATATGTATAAAATGTATGAAAAAAAGTTATACAAGTGCTTAGTATTTTACTTTTTTTTTTTCCTTGAAAGTAATTTGCTATTGTTCAAACTTTCAGCTTTCACTGGTTTTGTTTCCAAAAACCCCAAAAGGAAGAGAAAATAACAAAAGTCCATGAAGGCAAAAGGGATATGTTCTCATTTCAGTTCACAGAATTTCCTGCCTTTACACAATACAAATATATGCCCTCAGGTTTCTAATATGCTGGAAGGATACCGAATCCTTGAAACAGATCAAATTAAAAGCAAGTCCACTATAGTAACAGCGAGTTTTACCAGCACTTCCCATAGATCTCAACAAGAATTCACTGGGTTTTAACCATGTTGCCAAGCCTTACAAAATCCGAAACGGCTGACTCCGTAAATGAATAAATGCTCAAAAGCAGCAAACAAATTCTAGGCAGAATTGGGCACAAATCAGATCTGATGCTTAATAGTTGTTCCCTTTTCACTGATTTAAAGGAATTGTCTAATAGAACTTGGAGATGTGTCCATAAGCAGAACAGACATGGGCGTTCGCTCTGTAAAACCTTTTGGGGGTACATTGCTTCCCTTAATTATGGTTACATGCCCAACACGCAGAATGTGTTGCCGCCAGCATGCAGGGTGAAGGACATGAGAAGCATGGGGGCAGCTGGCAGCAGTTGTCACCAGACAGAGCGTGGCAGGGCAGGGAAACGGTGTCCTGACAAGCAGTGGCTTGGACTTAGAAAGAGGGAAGAACTGAAGAAACTTCTTGATGTTCAGCAGTGTTCAGAGTTGCAGAAGGAAGGGGCTGAACAGTCATAGAATCATAGAATCACAGAATGGTTTGGGTTGGAAGGGACCTTAAAGTTCATCTAGTTCCACCCCCTGCCATGAACAGGGACACCTCCCACTAGCCCAGGTTGCTCAAAGCCTCATCCAGCCTGGCCTTATGGCGTAGGCACCATCCTTCCTGTTGTCCATCCTGCATCTATGGCACCAATGCAGACAATAGCTGGTCACTCAGCATATTGGGGTAACAGCGCTGTTTGTATTGATACTCTTTTCTCTTTTTTTCCAACACAAAACTGCATATTCCTCTCCTTGTTTTACAGTCTTTGATATCATAAGTAGCTCAATGATGGGCCACAGGTGTTTTACAGAATTTGGAGGTGCAGGCTCCCCAAGGAGCCTTCTGGTACCTGGATTCTGAAGGGCAAGGTGATCAGTGATCTTAAATCGGCATCACTGTCATCCTCATTTATACCAGAAAAAGGGAGTCCAAGGTTTTTGGTTGGTTTGGTTTGGTTGGTTTGTTTTGGTTTTTTCCACTGTAATGGTGCTGCTACTAGTAGTAATAACATTTCTAGAGCTTTCTGGCAAAAGCTTGATCCTTTTAGGACAAAGAGCTATTGTCATTCTACGTCTAGAGGTGGAGGGAGACAGTGTTGGGACAATGAGACACTGACCCACTGGCAAAGTTGAGATTAAAAATCAGCATTTCCTCTAAACCATGCTGCCTATCTGAGATGCATATACATTGAAACTTCAGTTGTAGTGCAAAAAAAGTGCGAGTATATGGAATATAGGAACACATTTTCACATGGAGGTCAAAGTCTCTGCATTATCCCACAGTCCTCAGGGCCAGAGGCAGTTGACCATCCGATTGGAATGCCCTGTGGTTCTTTCTGATTATTTGAATGTTGTATTGATGACAAAATGTGTTTTAGATTTTTTTTGTGTGTGCATATAATTATTGTTTTTGATTAGTTTCTTTAGCTTTTCTGATAAAACTTTCTTCAGTTAAGCCTTCAAGTGAAAGCAGGCTTCATTGCTTATTTATTTCTGGGGGTACTTGGGAAAGTGTTAAATAATTAAGGTGAAATATGTGTTTCCCTGAGAAACACCCAGAAGTTAGCGTTTGCGCCGTCGCGTGAATTATCAAAAGCAGATGTGAGCAAGTGGAACATTTTACATAAATTGATTAAAATCATTATTTACCTGTAAGTTATAAGAAGGGCTTAGTTGCACTAGTTTGTTGCCAATACGTACTGCCAATAATCTGCCAAAAAGCAGCTTGCTGGCAGAATCACTGGAATGGTTAGCTTATGCTCGTGCAGAACATTACAACCCCGAGTCAAATGAAAACCTACTATAAACGAACTCTTTGATGGTGGATTCGCTGGAATATGTTCTTGATATATGGTATACAGTTTATATGGATTATGTATACTGTGCAAGAAATATGGCTATCTATTAAGGGTAACGTGATACGTAATCGGTCAGGACAGTTATTGTTTTCGGTATTTGCTATGAATAAGATCATACGGTGACTGTTCAGTTTTAAAATACAGACTGTTCACGTGCAGCCTGAAGCTTGCTATTTGTTCAATGAATACGGAAAGGCTATTGAAAATGGAAAATATCTGACATCTATACAGAGTCATTTTAAAGGCAACTTTTCTTTTAGGGACAATTTATACGTTACATAAACTTATATTTTTCATCCAAGTATCATTTCGAGACTAGCAAGCTTAAATATTGGAGGCCATAGGGAAACATAATATTACGATAATGTTCTTTGGTGCGGTTTGGAAGGTTTTAGGAAACATTTGGAAGTATTTTTCTCATAAAGTCACTTAACTATTGAAGTGTTATGATAGCACTCCCTTCTGCATTGCGTATGTTAGAAAACAGCCTGGTTAAAGGGGACATCCATCCTATATATCCTAATTAGAAGTATTTCCACAAAACAGGAAATTATATGTTACAGGATCCTGGTATTAGTTTTAATTCAAAAAAATAAAAAAAAAAAGAAAGAAAAAAAGGCAAGATGATTTAAGGTGTGATATCAGTTTTCAAACGCCCATTTCCAGTTCTGTTCAGCAAGAAGAGATACTGTATTGTTGGAGCTATACGTGAAATTTGCATTTTCTAAATAAGCAGTCAAGAGCTGAGCTGGTTTTTTTCTGTTTAAGTAAGCACTAATAAACATGACCAATCCTTTAGGATCCTAAAGAACCTTAAAAACCTTGCAATTCTCAGAAGCCTAACTTTTTTTTTTCCCATAGTGTAATTAATTCTTTTGAACTTCTGCAAAAGCAGAACTTAAGTCAACAATTTTGAAATTTCTGGCAGTTGTTATCAAGGTGACTCCTAGTGCTCCAGAAGTTTATCTGTTACCTTGCAGTGTCGGTGTAGCAGATCTACACAGTCATGATATTTAATTATAGAGAACATGATTTTTTTTTTTGAACTATCAATTAATTCATGTGTTTGTATTTTGTGCAAAATTGTGCATGTTATTTTCATCAGCATTATAAAATATATAGTAGTTCATTACCGTCTTTCTGAGGAGTTTGTAAAGTGTCACCATTTCATTTGCTGAGAATGATGTTCTTAGAAATTCTAACTGCACAGATTCTTACATTTAGTGTTAAAGTATTTCAGGGAATTGAAGATGTGACTTCAAAAATAAGATATTTAGGGTCAAGCCTTTGACTTCAGTGGATCCAGAGTCTCCCTTCCAGTATTAAAATGCAGAGTAGTTGCTATCTGGTTTTTTTTTTTTCTGACCTAAAGCACTTAAGATATTGTTGAAGTCATTTGTCAAGAGTAAATATGTAAGAAAATTGAATAATCCCACAAGAACTAGATTAGGCTAGATGTGCCTTTGGCTGAAATGGTGTCCAACAAGAGCAGCAGCACAGACGACTCAAAACCAGAAGAGCTTAGACTTTCAGGGATAGATTTGTTTTGGAGTAGTTTCACCTGTTTTTGCTCCTATTTTGCATAGTTTGACTGCAGGGTTGTGTTTTGGAAGGTGGTACCTTTGCGTGTATTTCGGGGAATAAGAGTTGAAGAACACTTCAGTTCAAACCTATCTAGGATGTAGACTTTACAGTGCCTCCTGAGCAGTAATCCCAATGTTAGAAATTCAAACGTAATATTGAGGGGCAAGTTAGAGATCAATTGGATCATCCTCCTTATATTGAGGTACAGATATGGCATCTTAGAGAATGAGCTAATATGACTGTGGTCGAATCAGAGTGAAATTAGATTGGAAAGAAAATTGTAAATGCTAGAGTAAAAGTGGGAATTTGACAGAATCAAATAATTGAGTGATTTTGCTCAGAAATTATTCAGAAAAATAAGTAGAAGTTATGGTTTGAGGAATCTGAGAATTATTCTGTTTCTCTTCTGCTTTCTTTATTCTTTACATCTCTCTTCTCCTGTCTGCCTCATCTTCCTCCCCCATGCCAACAGAACAAGTTACCACTTGAGTCAAACCCAACTGCCTGCAGTTGATCTGGGTCCAGCCTCTCTTCTTGGGGAGCATCCCTGGATCTTGCCTACTCATCAGGCACACCGCTGGGGTGATGAGGGTCGGTGCATTCAGCTAGTTTGTTGATAAAGGAGCAATATTTTGTCCGTTTTGTCTGAAGGAGGTCAGACCTTATGACATCCCTCCCCTGGTGTACACTCTGTTGTATAGATTATATTACAGAGTCACAGAACGGTTTGGGTTGGAAGGGACCTTAAAGATCACCGAGTTCCACTCCCTACCATAGGCAGGGACCCCTCCCACCAGCCCAGGTTGCCCAAAGCCTCATCCAGCCTGGCCTTGAACCCCTCCAGGGATGGGGCATCCACAGCTTCTCTGGGCAACCTGGGCCACTGCCTCACCCCCCACACAGGAAAACATTTCTTCCTCAGATCTCATCTCAATCTCCCCTCTTTCAGCTTAAAACTGTTACTCCTCGTCCTATCCCTACATTCCGTGACGAACAGGTACCCCGTCTTTTCTCTCTCTCTGGCCAGGATACAACATTAGGAAGGAAGATGTCCTGCTGCTGCTATCGGCTTTACTCCTCTACCACATCATTGTTCAACTTCTAGTCCCTCCTGCAAGCTGCTAGCAGCAAGGTCTCTCACATGCTTAATTTCTGAGTGCGAAGTCTTCATCCTTGGCCTTTGACAATAGCTAAAACTTGACTGGACAGGGCTCTGAGCAACCTGGTCCAGCTGGATGGGCTTTGAGCTCAAGGTTGGACCAAAGACCTTCCAACCTTGGTGATCCCCTGAGTCTATTCAGTATTTCTTCTGTGTTGAGGAAGATAGTTGAGAGAAGAAAATGATCACATCTCAAATAATATTTCCATACTTGTGTATCTTGCAGTTTGCAAACAGGGAAATCTGTGTACACCCTACTTGTCCTACCCAGGGAAATATATTTTCTGCTGTGCTGCAGCTCAGCTGCAGACCTTGTAGTTTCTTTTGCTGTGCCCTTCCCAGTGCTTAATCTTGGCTCTGTTCAGTTTTCTTTCTGTTCTCTCTCTCAGCTCCTAATCCTTGTCCATGCTCATAAGCCCCTAATATTTATATGGCATTATCTGTGTGAGAGATTACTGCTGACAAGTAATCTCTTCCCTCTTCTGAATGAAGAATTACAAGCATTGCTAAAGATCAGAAAGTGAAATTAGATCCCCGAAAGTATGTGACAACTTCAATAAACCCTAATATCAAATTCTCTAAATATTGGGGAATCTTCTTTTGAGCTTTTAGGTTTGAACTGTAGCACAGCTTTGGGACACCTGACCGCACTCAGCGACTCTTTTTTTATTGTAGAGCAAAATGTGACAGTAGTTGTAGAGAGGGGAAAAAAAATAAAAAAATAAAAAAATCACTGAACTGAGACTAGTCTCTCGGTTCTGTAATTTGTTGCAATCTTTCAAGAAGTAGGTAAATACAAAGGCAACAGCTTTACTGCTATCACGTGGTTCGTAACATTAAATATAAATATATAAATAT
>NW_010116140.1:0-369 GCF_000699245.1 Pterocles gutturalis
TAATATTTTTCGTAGCAGGACTGTCTCGTCCGTCTCCCTCGGTGGGTGAGGGCAAGGGGCTTTTTGCATACCTGCGGGGCAGTAACGAAGGCAGCGGCAAGTGCCTCGAGAGGTTCAATTAAGCAACAATTTTCTTAAAATGTTTAAAAGGCAGCAGGATTACAATGGACAAATGACCTGGCAACGAAAACCTAGCACAGCACCACCATCTTCCACTGACGACGTTAAAACCCACAAGGATATGATAACTACTAACAACATGACACAGCTACTTATCACTATTACAACTTGCAGCCGCTTATCAACACATTAAGTCTTGCAATCTCTTATCAGTACCAACACAGGCAATCACTTATCACAATGAGGCTT
>NW_010116141.1:0-492 GCF_000699245.1 Pterocles gutturalis
ATTTTGTCTAACAGATGTTTTCACACTCAAACAAAGACTCAGCCTACAAATAGTCATGCAGGAATTTAATTGTGATACAGCTATTGTAAGCTCTGCTGAGGAGCATCCACAAAGGAGGGTGAAGCTATTGCAGGTTTCCAAGGAACAGCTGTTTTGACCTCACTCTAGTTACACTTGTGCACCAGATCCCAAAAGGAGGATGTCACCGTTGAAAGGCCCATAATTGTACTTATTTCCTGTATTTACAAATGACAGACATCTTTTAAATTAAACCTATATTTATTATTATCATGAGATCACAATGTCCTGAATGCTCTCTACTGCTGATGGAAGGAAGACTTTGTAACTCCAAAGAGGATTTAGTTGTTAAAAATACTAATAAGTCACTGACTGTTTTGAGGGTCTCAGCATCCAGACGATTGAATTTTCTAGAGAATGACCACTGTCCTTACCAAAAATCTTTCCAAATTTGGCTGAATCACTCTCACACTT
>NW_010116142.1:0-332 GCF_000699245.1 Pterocles gutturalis
CGGGGCACAGAGAACTTCGTTTCGCCCTGGCAGCCGCCGGGGTGTTGCATGGACCCCCCGGTGTCCCCCGGCCCCGGCTCCTGCTCGCTGCAGACCGCAGCAAAGCTTAAACCCCGGGGGAAGGTCCGCGGTGGTGTCGCTGCGGGTTTGTCGCGACAGCGCCTCTCTGCCCGCCCCGGAGGGAGTGGGATTTGTTGTCCTGGGCCACAGCAGCCCGGTCCCGTCCCGGCGCTGGGCTCTGGGATGTGGCTCTGCTTGCTGGCGGCATCGCGACAGGCAGGGACCAAACGCTGCGGCAAATCGGCGGGGGCGGGCGTTATTCCGCGGTACCG
>NW_010116142.1:363-11536 GCF_000699245.1 Pterocles gutturalis
GGGAGAATCACCGGGAAACGCTGCGGTTTGTGGCACGGGGACACACTTTGCGGTGCTGTCACTGCTGGCTTTTCAGCTCCACGTGCTTAGTTACCTGCAAAAAGAAATGCAAAGAGGCCAGGGTAGGTTTTGGACTTCAAGCGTGCCCGAGCTCTGGGGGCAGGCTGGGAGCTGCTGGGGGTTTGTACCCCCTGCCCAGGGCTGCTGGGGGGTCTCGGGTGGGTGTGCAGTGGGGGTCTGGCAGGGAGGGCAGGACGCGAGGGTTGGCTTTGGGCAGGGTGAGCAGTGGGAATCTGTAGGAACTTGCTGTGGATTGAACCAGAAGTCCTGGGCTGGTTTGTGCAAAAGGTGTTTGAGCCCAAAAGGCTCTTTGGAAGTCAGGTGTAGCCCTGGGGGACATTCTGCCGGCTCACAGGGGAGAGGGAGGTAGGACACCCCCCGGACAGGAGCTCTTCATTCCCCCTCCTCTGTCCCCTACAGAGATACACTCACCAAGAGCCAGAGCAGAAAGCTGCTGTCAGCAGGTGAATTACTTCCAGTAATGGGAAATCCAGGGCTGGGATGGAGCGAGGTTTTTGGCAGACCTGGGGGTGGTTTTTAGTACCTTCTGTACTGGGGCTGCAGCAGAACCATGCACCGTTGCAGCTGTGGGGTGTGCAACTCCCTGCTTTTTGCTTTTCATCCATTATAAAGTATCTTCCCTCTTTCTCTGTTGTTAAAATTCCATTCTCCAAGCGAGTAACAGAGAAGGTGTGCAGGACCCATGGGGCTGCACAGTAAGATCTGCGTTTGCTAGCACTTTAGTTTAGCTGTGATCCCAGGTGTTCCAAGAGAGCAGTGCTGTGCTCCCAAGTGGAGTTATTTCCACGCCGGTTTTTCCCTCGGGCCAAGCTGCAGTAATTGAGGGGAGCTGCTCCAGTGTGGCAGCCGCCCACGCAGGCACTCCGGCTTTCAGCTCCTCGGCTCTAGCGTGGGTTTTTGGAGCCAGCCTAAGCAAATCACTCTGGACACGGGTAAGGGGTGTCCTGCTACACAGGGCAAAGCCTTTCGAAGACACCGTGAAGGTATCCACATCCCCAACAGCTGGAGATGGAAAGGGTACCCAAAGGCAGCACTGGATGTGAGAAATTCCTGTTGGCACATGAGTCAGAGAGGAAAGTATTTAATTCCTGGGACAGAAAACACCTTTTCCCACTTAATTAGTCTAGAAAACAAGGCTAAGATCCTCTTTGCTTTTTAACTTGAAGCAGACGGGGTTGAGCTGTGGGTGAGCAGAAATCATCCAGGAGCAGGCGGAGTGCTTGCAAAGGGACAGACCGCAGGCACGTGTCCGTCCGTGTCCTCCCCGGCCAGGGGTCCCCACTGGGGAAACAGAGCTGGAGAGCTTCGAAATGGAGCGTGGAAACAGCTGTTTGGGGTGGGTTGTGCCAGGCAGCGAGTGGCTCCCGCCTGGGTAACCTCCGGGAGGAGCAGGGGAGGGGATTTGGGGTCGGTCGCTTGTTTGCATTTGGCAAATGTTCATTTTGGAGCTGCGTGGCTGTTGGAGAGCTGGTGACCCGGCCGGCCGGGGAGTAGATGGCAGGCGGCTGCATTTTGCAGCAGTCACATGGGCTTTGTTTGTGTTGGGATGGCAGAGCTTAGGAAGCAGGTTGGAAAAGCTTAGGGGCTTTTTTTTTTTTTTCTAAAAGGGAAACCCATTGTTTTGTGTGAGAGCCAGGGAGAGCCTCACGCTTTCCTCTGCAGCACCAGCCCAGGCAGGACTTAAAATCCCTTCTCAAATTTCTCTCTAGAAGTAGCATTTCTTGAGGGTTAAAAATAGTGAGCGATTTAGCAAAAGAATATCTCCAGCCTCAAAATGAGGTTGTGTTTCTTGGCTCCGGGGAAGGCACACCAGGCTCATGCTCCATTACTCACAATAGTAGTGACGTAGCTTTAAAAACTTGTTGTTTGATGTTTCAGGACTAGGACCTGCCTCAAAACAAACTCAGCCGAACTCCGGTTAAATAAAAAGGTTGTGCTTGCTACCTGCGGTATGATCTTGTGAATTGTGAATAGGGTTTTGTTTTGGGGTTGATTTTTTTTTTGGAAGATACAAATTAGTTTAGCTGAAACTCCAGTCTGGCACGATGCCTTTGCTTGCTGAAAGCAGCAAGGGAGGTTTCCCACCCTGCTCAGGATTTCTGTGTGCCCGTGAAAGCCTCAGGAAGCTGGGACACAGGCTGGTAAAAGCATCTACTTGTGGTGTGTTCGCTAGATCTTATCTCTTCAAACGCTACAGTTTTGTTTGGGGGGAGTGGCTTTATATGGAGGTGCTCTCTGTCTTGTTGGGGTCGGGGAGAGAGGGGGAAACGCTGTTACAGGACTGGAGATGTTAAGTGATCTGTAGTTAGGGGCATGAAGCCCTTGGAAAGAGCTGGTAAACAGTTTTCCCTTGGGAAAAATGTCTGGGAAAAGACCCTGGGAGATCAACACTAAACAGCAGACGGCTCCTACACACTGTCTGAAGGCATTTCTTCATCCACCCGCGGCTGTTTTTCCCGAGAAAAGCAGCTCAGTGGAGGCACTTAGCTTCGAAAAGTGTTTGTGGTTGACTCAGGGAGCATCTCCCTCCTTCAGAGCAGCTCAGCCTGGCCTGGGAAGGGAGCAGTGTCACCACCAAAGAGCCTAAAATTGGAGAAATCCCCGCTGGGGACACTTGCTCTGCCCCAGCCAAAAATGCTTGGGATGGGGCCCCCAAAAGGGGTTTACTGGAGTAAAGTCCCAAATTCCTCCTGCCCAGAGATCCTTTTCTATTCCAGTTCCAGGGTGAGATGCAGCAGAAATAGCTCCTGCCTCTTTCCTGCCAAAAGACAAGTGGCTGAGCACTTTCTTTAGCCTGTGCGGCTCCTGTTTGTTTTAAAAAACATTTTTTTGGGATGTGCTGGTTGTACTTATTCGGTCTGCTCCGTGTTTCCTCCTCAGGGCTCTTGCGAGAGGTCTCAGAGATTTTTTGCAATTTTGGAGCATCTGTAAATAAACTGCCTTTAATTATTAATGTAAGCAGTAGGGCTTTGCAGGGTTTTGGAAGGAGGCACTTGCTGGCTGGTGGTAGCAAAGCATGTGGTCTTCTCTTGCAGAAGATGCTGACCAAAGTGGAGGTCTGAGGCCATACCCGTCATCAGAGTCCCACCACCCTGGTCTGTGGCCTCACCAGAACCCAGAGCAACCCCAGGAGGAGCCCTCGGCCAGCTCTCTACGACAGATTAAATTTAACCCCACTGTGCGACACATCATGATTAACGAGCACAAGGATGTCACGTTTAATTGCTCCATCAAAGTACCTCAGGTGCTGCTCCGGCCGGATGCCCCCAGCATTTCCCTGTGGAAGGACGGGAGGGAGCTGCACGAGCTGGACCGCATCGCCACCAGCCACTTCGAGATCGCCGATGAGGATGAGGTGGCAATGACCTCCACCTTCAGGTGACTAGGGCTGTCCTTCCTGGAGGGATCTCCTGCAGAGAGACAGGAGGCTGGGCAGCTTGGAAATGGGACTAGGACAGGCAGGCGCTCCCTAGCCCCCAAAGCCGGGCTTGCAAAGCCAGGCTCGGTATGTGCTGTGGGGTGGTTGGTGTTGCTGTGTCCTCCCATGGGAGCTGTGTGCAGGGCAAGGCTCCCTGCCAGAGCCCAGTCTGTTCCCTCTGGCAGCATCCTGGCCACCCAGCGCTCGGATAACGGCTCCTATGTTTGCAAACTCAACATCTCAGGCATGGAGGTGGTGTCGGATCCGATCTCGGTGCAGCTGGAAGGTGAGCTGGAGGAGGGTGAGGGTGGACGTGCTGGAGGTGCGGAGCAGTGTGCCCTGGCTGAGCTGCAGCCCCAGGGACTCTGATCTGGGAGCTGTCCTCCAGAAGTGGGGAGTCCTGGGTGGGACGGGGCTTGTGCTGGAGCTGGGCAGAGCCCTGGCAGGACAGTTTGGGGTTGTCGATAGGGCTGTGTTGCTGAGCTCTCTGAATCTCTTGCTTATCTGCCTGTGTCCATGCAGGGCTCCCGCACTTCATTCGTCAGCCTGAGAAGCTGAACGTCACCAAGAACAGTCCCTTCAACCTCACATGCCAAGCCGTGGGCCCGCCAGAGCCCGTGGAGATCTACTGGTTTCGCAACAATGTCCAAGTCAATGAGAAGCCCCACATCTCCCCATCTGTCCTGACCGTGCCAGGTGAGCCCTGCAGCGTCCTCGCCACGGCCGGCCGGGACCCCTCTGCGTGCCTGCAGTGAAGGGCAGGGTGGGAAGGTGTCCTGTGCCGCCTCACAGCCCATCCCCTTGGCCTCACACCTCCTGCTAGGCAGGGGCTGTGTGCCATCAAGGCCGTTGCAGCTTGCTTTTGTCTTTGTCTTTGACTGGAAAGCTCAGCGCAGATAAATTTCCCAGGTGGTTTGGTATAAAATACAGCTGACAAATTGTATACAGTGGGACGGGGTTCCAGCTTTGCAAAAGAGGGACCCCAGAGGTACCAGTTTGCAAAAATGAGTCCCAGGCTGTTATCACTACATCCTCAGTGCTGGGAGCATGGCTCTGCCTGGCACCATCTGTGCCGCTTGTTTGGTAGCCCTGGGGACCACTCTGCGAGGGGTGGGCTGGGGGCAGCAACCCCCATCCGTCCCCCTCTGGCTGCTGCCGGAAATCTCTTCCTCGGAAGAGGCCGGACACTCAAACTGCTCTTTCCTAAGCAAGAGCAGATTTTTCTCCCAGCCTGTGGCCATGCCAACTAGTGCCCTGCTGCTCTTCAGGGCCTCTTTATTGGACGTCTCCTCGGAATGTCTCGGGAAGACCTGGGCTTGGCCCCTGCAGCGTGTCTCCGTGTCACCTGGTGGAGCACAGGGTGAAAAATCCTTCGTGTCACTACAACCGATTGTGGTTTTGCTGCAGAGGCAAAAGAGAGGAGGGATTGCTTGATTTGCTCACGAGGAGAAGGCCACTCGCTAATTAGCAGCCAGACTATAAGTGCCTTGCCTTGGCATCCAAAGGCAGTCTTTAAAAGGCAGTGAAAGCCGGAAGAAATGACTCATTCCTCCTGGATGTTCCTGCATCCGGCTGGCAGACGCGAGGTCCGGTCGGTCGTTTGAACAGTCCCCTCCTGGCGCAGGAGCCCCATTGTACTGAGAGGCACGGCTGCTGGTGTGAGCAGATGTGAGGTCGGGTTGTTTGAACAGTCCCCTCCTGGCGCAGGAGCTCTGTCACACCGAGTGGCACGGCTGCTGGTGCGAGCAAACGTTTGGCGTGTCCAGCGCACCGCAGCGAGCCCTTCGCCCTGCGACAGCCGCAAGCAGCGTGCCCAGGAGGGACAGCCCTGCTCCTCCAGAAAAGTCCTTTCCATGAGACGAAAGTCCTACGTGCTGTTGCTGCCCGGGGTCATCTCCAACACCCTGGGGAAAATAAGCAGCCGTCCACATTAGGGTATTTCCAGTGGCCCCCAAAAGCAGTCGTTCTCCATTATCAGCTGGGAGATTTGAGCAATCTTCGAAAAGCAATAAGTCATCTGATTTCAAGCCGTGGTGGTGGGCTCTTCTGCTTTCTGCCTTTCCCTTTTTGAAGGCGAAACAAGTGCTTACTCAGGAGGTTGTGCAATGGTGCCGTAGAAATGTAGGGTCCTGCCGGCTGTGCCGTGTCTCGCACTGACAGCATGCACGTGATGGCGGCATGGAAGGTGGGTGGGCTGGATCGCCGGGGTCACCCCCAGGCAGCTGGCGCAGAAGCGATGAGTGCAAAATAAAAGCTCTTTTGTGTTGCTGGAAAAAAAAATAAAGCAACAGTGGAAGAAAGGAAGCCGTGAGGGTTTTTCTGTGAGCCACAGGTGGAGAACTGGGGTGATTTGGGCATTTGGTGCAGGTTCAATGAACAGGTCCTTGGCTTTCCCTCCACAGGTCTTAACGAATCGGCACTGTTCAGCTGCGAGGCTCACAACAGCAAGGGGCTGACTGCCTCCAGCCCGGGGCAGGTCAACGTGAAAGGTAAGAGGGAACATGGTGCTCGCTTTAGCTGTTGGGTACGTGTCCAACCAGGAGCTCTCCTGGTCTCCACACTTCCAAGCACTCGTTCTACACAAGCTGAAGGAGATATTTTTAGGACTCCCACATTTATTTTTCCTTAACCTATATTTAAAATCAAGCGGGACACACATTAGTAGCACAGTCACCTGGTGTGGTTCTGTCATCCCAGTATCGCTGCCGTGGGAGGAAGCACCAGAAAGCACATTTGAAAGCAGAACTGTCAGCCCCAGAGCGGGTTTCGGAAGGGCTGTATCACTCTTTTCCTTCCTTCACAACCAGGGCGGTGCTCACAATTTTCCATAGGAAATGGTGGAAATTCTCGACATTCCTGATGGGAGCCACTCCAGCAATGTGAGGAAGGTGTTCCCCAAAATATGTCATTGCCTCTAAGCAGCCTAGAGAGCTCACAAATATAGAACATGGTCAGAATAGTCCTGCAAATGACTTTTTTTCTGCTTCCCTGTCCCGTGGTCTGACACATCCGCGGTACACTGATAGAGGATGCAACCGCAGCCAGGGCAGGAGACCTGGGGTTCGCATGCCATCAGTCGGAGCCCCGGGAGCTTCCCGGGGGAAGCCAGCCATGCCACGTTTGTGCGTAGCCCTCCAGCTGACTGCTCTTGGCTTTTCCCTGCAGGAATACCATCCGCACCCGCCAGCGTGCACGTCCTCAACAGAACAGCCCATGGGATCGTGATATCCTGGGTGCCGGGCTTTGATGCGTTCTCTGCCTTGACTAGCTGCAGTGTCCAGGTAAGCATCCACAACCCCCTCTTGCCCTGCAACCCCAGCTTGCATGGATGCTCCGAGGCAGGCGGAAATCACTGCATGGATTCAGCCAGGCTGGTGGTTTGGGCAGCACTGAGTTGGACTTACCCAGTGGCTTTGAAAGGGGAAGGAGGCGCACTGCCTGTGGTCCAGCTGGCTGGGGATTTGTGGCAGTGTGATGCTGAGGAGTGCAAGCTGAGCAGAGTCCCCAGATGCTGGGACCTGGGGCAGCCAGAGCACCGTCGAGGTGGACAGGAGGCTCGGAAGATGCTGCGCTTGGGCTCATGCCTGTGAAGTGTGCAGGAGCGAGCTGCAAGAACCTCTCCCCTCGGGAGGGACAGTCAGGTTGGCATGTTTGTGGAGAGATGCCCAGAACTGCTCCAAGCAGCTCTTCAGGAATCTTTGCAAGCCTTGAGTTGCTGCTGCAGGCATACGCTTGTCCTGACTTTCACCTCCTGGTCTGACATTTCCCAACCAAGCAGCCTTCCCACTGGGGTCTGGAGGCGGAGGCTTTTCTCAGCAAGTACTGGGAAGGAGCTGAGGGGTTGCCTGTCTCCAGGACAGGTCAAGGAATGCCACCTCCATGGGTACAGCCCTGCAGGTAGTTTCCACCTGCTCTGCCTGTTTGGTGTTGCTGGGTTGCACAGGTCAAGCCTGTTGCTTGCTCTCTTGTGGATATGGTTTTATACGGGCTAATCTATACTCCGGCTGAGATAACGTGTGGAGAGAGGCGATGTTTGAAGGCAGGTAAAAGTGAAAGGAGCTACAGGGAAGAGAGGTATCAGAGCTAATATTAGTGTCACGTCCAGCTGGAGCTCGGGAAGTGGGGTGGAGAGCCAAGGAATTTCCTATGACTTAACATTCACGGTCTGCCATTAGGAAATAGCCTTTCGAATTGGAAAACTAGACACGATTGCTGGCAAAAACACAGCGGTGACTAAGCCTTTTTGCTCCTGGCCCCTTTGATAATCCCCTCGCTTGGGCAGCATGGCCCACCGACAAAGTGACTCATTGCTGAGCACGCCGGTGCTGAAAAGGGAAGCTGCTGCTGTCGCACCTGGCATTCTCAAGCTGTTCAAATTTGCAAAAAAACTGATTTTTCACAAATACATGAGCCTGATGGATTCGCTCCAGAAGACGAGTTGAGGATGGAGGTAGCTGAGCCAGGCTCGATGCTCATGGGAACAGCCTGTCCCAGGGGTGATTTCAGAAGCGGCTTGCATGTTCCTCTGATTGCTGCTCCCCTCCCTCAAAGCATCTAGACATCGTGTCTTGGGGACCTTCTCAGTTTCGTGAGGCCGAAGGCTATTCTCTTTAATTTTTGCTGGTGTCAGTGCTGAGACCATCCTGTGCAGCCTGGGCTACCCAGAGAGTTCCTCAAGTAGGAGGGCAGCTCTCCTGCCACCCCAAAACCATGTGTGGAGGCTTTTGAGAGGACTGTATGACTTTCTGATGTGGTTCATGCTGCAAAACGGCCAGTGGGATGTCTCCTGAGTTAGCTGTCCCGCTTGCACTGGTGTGCCTCCTTCTTGCTCTTCCCTCTTTCCTCCCACCATCCCATCCCAGGCCACTCTCATGGTGCTTCCCACAAAATGAGACATGTTCCAGAGAGCTGTGAGGGCTGTGTGGGCACTCGGCAGCCAGCCCTTTGGGGACAGAGCAGTTCCTCTCTGTGGAAAAAGCATGGCTTGTTTTTAGTACATTGAATCCATCTGCACTGCTAAATGGAATGATGGAGTCTGATGAGCTCTGTGATTAGTCCCGCAGCATCTGATGGTGATAAGCCCTGCGGTCTAGTGATGTGTGGCATGAGAAAGGACTTGGTTTGCGTGGGACTTGCTGCCTGGTGATGTTATTGGGTGCTCTTTTTGCTCCATGCCACGAGAAGGAGCAAACCAGCCCTCCCTCCTCCTTTCACACATCTCTGCCATGTCCCCACCCCAACTCTCCCTGCGGGTGCTGGAGCCATCACCTCGAGCCCTGCAAAGGGCTTGCCATCGGCTTGCTGCTCAGCAGAGACAAGCCATTGTGTGGGAACATGCCCCTGCCAGTGTTTGGGTGGGAGGCAGGGCTGTGGATCCTGTTTACAGATGTAAAACCCCTGCCTCGTGTCTCGCTCTGAAAACTGTTTGTGGACTGATTTTTCCATTAAGGTCAAGGAAGCTGTTCCACGAAGCAACGTCTCACTTCTGCTCTTCAACACCTCGGTGCCTCCCCACGTGTATCACATCCAGCAGCTGGGGCCCATGGCGGACTATAACATCCGCCTTTCCTGCAGGAACGAGGTCGGCTGGTCGGCGTTTAGCCCCTGGATAAGGGCCAGCACCACCGAGGGAGGTAGGAAATGAGTAGCGAAGGCTGAGAAGGGTTTCCCTGCCTCGGTCGCGTGGCTGCGGTTGGTACAGGACTCTCTGAGTGAGATGCTGGTCCACAGGCATTGTTGCTTACAGGGTGGGACAAATCTACCCAGGGGCTGGACATATGAAAGGCTGTAGGAAATACCGTGGGCTCTCTGGTTGAGCTACAGCTCATTTTCCATCAGCCTACCGTGTCCCTGCACCCGTCCACCCGGCTCCCCTCACCTTCTTCCTCTGTGATTCCTGCAGCTCCGACCACCCCGCCGCTGAACGTCACGGTGTCGTTCAACGAATCCAGCTCCTCCCTGGAGATCCGCTGGGTGAAGCCGCCGCTGGGGAGGATCCACGGGGAGCTGCAGGGTTATCACATCTGGCACCGGTGGCTGAACTCCAAGGGGTTGGTAAGTCACCAGGGAAATGGGGAAGAATGGCTAAAGCCTTGAAAAAATCCCGGCTGGCATCAAGCAGGGATGTCCAGTTTGGTCTTGGTGCTTCCATATATGTTTTCTGAGATTATTTGTCTGCTGTCTTGGGCTTTCATCTGAGCTTTTTTAATAGAAGTGGTCTCTCATGCCTGTTTACGTAACTTATGGAAGTGCCTAAGTCATTTGTCTTGGGAAGAAGCACTTCTGCTTGAAGGAGACGGGAGGTTTGCTACTGCGGCTCCTATTCTTTAAAAGAGAAGTGAGTTGCTCTTCCCGGTGTCAACAATCTCTTGGCACTTTCAGCAATGGAGTCAATCCTATGGTGTTTGGGAGAATTTATTCCCTGGGTTTTGGGTCGTTCCTTACTCAGATGGGATTTATTCTGTGCATTAACTCAGCTGCAAACCGATCTGCTGTCGCCTCTGTGGTCTGGTCCTTCCTCTGTCCCAGGCTGGAGGCACAGAGAGGCACTGATGGCCTGAACCCGGTGTGGAACAAGTGACTCACACCCTATTTTTTGTAGGATGCGGCATTTTCTGTTCTCCTTTTGCCCCTCTGAAAAAGAGCATGTATAGATCCAGACCGAATGAAGTCAGGGAAACAATATTACGGTCTTGTGACTAGTGTGGCAAAAAAATGCTGACACACTTGTCGCCTCCCGAGCGGAAAGCAAAAAACAGGACTTGCCCTTTAAGTCCTGGGAGTTGTTGTTGGTTTTTTATAAATTTCCTAAGTCAGATTCTTCTGGGGTGAAATTTCTACTTGGGTCCCTGGTCAATAGCTGTTCTCATTGATGCTGGCTTTCCGGAGCTGAAAAAACCCAATTGCTGGGGAGCGAGTTCAGGAGGGAGGTCAGCTCTTTGCAGACTGAAGGAAGCAGCTTGCTTTGTTGCTGGTGTGTTTCATCAGCCTCCAGGTTTTACAGAAGGCAAACCGTGTCTGTGAGCCAGCTGAGGGCAGGGCTCAGTGCGTCTTTTGATAAGGGCTGTCGCAGAATTTGTTGGCGCGGGGATGGCTTGTGCCTGTGCTGTAACCTTTCTGCAGAGCAGCGTGGGCTGCTGGGGCGCCCGGTGCTCCCACGGAGCCTGAGGGTCTTCCAAGGCAAAGGACAGACAGTCTGAAGCACACGAGCACCGTGCTTGCTGTCAAATGGAGCTCCGATTTCTCAGAGATAAAGTCTCTGGGTTTTGGCCCTGAGCAGGCTAAATTTGAAATGCCCTGAAATAACCCTCGGTTTAACAAGCCCAGCACCACCAAGGCGGCAGTCCTGGATTTCTGTGTCGGCAGGGCCACCTGCAGGCCTCTTCTTTCTCCACAACCAGCTTAAAAACTATTTTAAAATCATCAAAAAAATCTGTTTTCTTGAACCAGCAGTTCTTGTTTGAGCCAAGGCAGCTGGAGCTGGGACATGAAGAAATTGCTCAGCTACCGCAAGACTCCTAAAACCCCGTGAACTTTGGCAGTTCCGTCCTGCCGGAGCGGCTGTCGGCGTTGCCAACGCTCTCCAAGGTCTGTTTGATATCAGCTCTGTCCTCAGATGACACAGCGCAGCTGTCTGCCATACAGAAGGATCCTGGTGCACTTTTCGGCTGGCGG
>NW_010116142.1:11549-12153 GCF_000699245.1 Pterocles gutturalis
GGCGTTTTGTGCCGAAAGATGCCGTGAACGCCAGGCGGGAAGAAGGCAGGAGTGCGGGAGCAGACACGCTCCTGGGCTGGGGCATGTTTCATGTCCATGTCTGCGGCTTTTTCACTGTGAACAGAAACCGGTTCCCTCTGAGCAGCTCTCCCAACTCCGCACCCACTGATCCCCTCGGCTGCTGCTTTTTTTTGGCCCCATGACGTTCAGCCGGGGTAAGGAGCTGGGCTCTGTGGCCACAGCAGCTCGCTGTTTTAGATGCCACTCGGCAGCTGTTCTGCAGCTGGGGGTCAGTGGAGAGCAGCAGCTGCAGCCGAAGACGACCAGGAAACTACATGGAATTTGCAGGGAAAGACTCATTTGTGTTTTTTTTCTAAGGAAAAGGTCCGTGCCGTGGAGCACGCTGCCTCCTGCCGTGTTACCAGGCAAGGAAACACACCCTTAAACCTGGAAATATTATTAGCTTGACACAAAACCACAATCAGAAGATATCTGACCTAAGATCTAGTTTCTGTGGCAGGGCACTTGAGCGATCAAGCCGGGAGCGCTGCGGCTGAAAGCGGTCAGAGATGCTCTGCGGAGGAGCGGCGGTGGCGAGCGCCAG
>NW_010116142.1:12190-14445 GCF_000699245.1 Pterocles gutturalis
GAGCCAACCGCAAAGAAGGCTGGTGGGGGCCAAAATCCACCGGCAGTGCGTGCAATGTCTTCCCTCCTTCCTTGCAGGATGGCTTTCCTGCCTCTCTGGCTCAGGCTGCTGGCCCTGCTGCAAAGAGCGGCAGCGGCACGAGGTTTGCACGGGAAGCGCTGCTCAGGCCCTTGCCAGATCCCATCCAGCTCTTGCCGGCAGGGCTATTCTCCGTAAATAGCTTGGTGCTTCGTTTCCTCTGGGCTCGAGAAAGCAGAGCAACGCACAAGCTTGACCAGGGGACAATGATTCTGTGTTTCTGTGAATTCTCAGTAACTCTCCAGGTTTTCCTCCTGCTGTCTCCCCCAGCTCAGGCTTTTCTCCCCTTCCTCTCTCCAGCAGAACATCTCCACCGAAGCCCGGCAGAACGCCAGCATGGCCATCCTGCCAGTGGTGGCCACCAACGCCACCTGCTCCGTCCGTGTGGCCGCTGTCACCAAGGGAGGAGTGGGACCTTTCAGCAGCCCAGTGGAGATCTTCATCCCCAGCAGCGGTAAGGAGATGCCCGTCCCTGCCTGGGCAGTGGCGGGGGAGGGGGGGGGGGAGGGTGCTTTCCTTGCCCTCCCTTGGCATCCCTCCACTCTCCTTTGGATGCTTTCCCCGTTGGCCAGGCTGTCGGCCATGAATCTGGGACCTTCAGTGTGCTTTGGTAGCCAGGAGGGGCTCGGTGTCCCCATGCCACCCCAGTCCTCATGCCCTCCTCTCCCGTGTCACCCTCTGGGTTTGGTTTTAGCTCTCTGGACTTTCACTGCCTCCATTAACAGGGCATTTTCTTAGGATTGATAACCTCAGCCCCCTCTTCGACCCCAGCCACCGGGAGCACGGACTCCTTTATTGTAGCCCTGGGCTTTATCTGCGGGACGATTGCCGTGGGGCTGGTCCTCTGCTTGTCCGTGGTCATCCAGAAAAGATGCGTTGAAACCAAATACGGGTAAGCCGAAGGGAACACAGATGTGGGGGTGCCCGGGGCTGGGCAGGTCGCAGGCACGTGGGAGAAGGCTTCTGCCTCCAGTACTGACGTCGTTCCCACAAATGCTATTTTTTTATGCCTGTGGTGAGGGACTGAGTGTATTTTTCCTGCAGTGATGGTACTTCCCCTCCCTTCCTTAGCCCAGCACTTCACCTTTTGCTCACTATTCTGATTTTTAAAGGGAAGTAAACTTGTGCAACTCGGTATGGGAGGGTGGCCTCGGTGTTTTGACCCAGAGATGGGAGAGCAAGGATGTATAATATCCTGTGGCCTAAAGACAAACCCTTGTTGCATGCCAAATCTGTCTCGGGCCGATGGCTAGGTGTGGCAGAGAGACGTCCACTGGACCACAGAAGTAGTGTTTGGATAAGGAGGACAAGGGGCTGTTTTCTGTTGCAGTAAGCCCGTGCTACTCACTCCACCTTGTGACTTTCTAAGTGGTGTTTAACTGCCCCGTGCCGGTCTGTGCGTGAAGCAGTGGTGGGGCTCGCAGCTTTGCTTCTAAGCGCTGTCACATGGGTGTCTGCTGCCGAGCTGGAAACGTGAGAGAATGAACTCCTTTGGGAGAGCGTCCTTTCAGGAAGGGAGCTAATTAAGCCAGGGAATGAATACCATCCACTCTGACCTCCCACGGCATCACCCCTGTCCCCGTTTGGAAGCTGGTAGTGTGTAAGGATCCTTTTCCTACTTGGCGTAGCCTTGTCGCACTTCCCAGGTGATGCCAGCTCCCTGGGAGCTCTCGAGCATCTGCTGTGTGTTTCTTTCTCCCCTCTGCAGGGCCCCGTACCAGAGGGGTTGCCCAGCACCTCCCAGCAGTGTGCCCATCACCACCAGTTTGGGGCTGTGGTGTCAAGCTCCCTTTAGTTTCTTTTTGGCTAACAGAAGGGGGTTGCATGTGCTAACAGAGCGCTGGCATGCTGGAGTTGGGCATCGGGCACGAGGAGAGATCCCTTTAGGAAATGGTGGGTCTGGGCACTGTATTCCTGCCAGAACAGGCTGCTCTCCGAGTAGGAAATGAGTATCCCATTTCCTCCCCGAAAAACCTTTCTGACTCAGTCCTTGATGGATCAGCCTTGTTTTTCAAGCGGCTGTTTGCTCAAACATCATAAACGATGGCACTGAGCCAGTAAGAGGGAAATGAAAAAGATCCGGGTGAATGTGCATTTCCTCCCGCACTACCCGTACCCCCGGCAGCGCCGTGGTCGCCTGCCCCGCAGTGGCGGTTCCTTCCTCAGAAGAGAAGCAG
>NW_010116142.1:14517-18571 GCF_000699245.1 Pterocles gutturalis
GAGCTACACGGCCAAGAAGTCCTACTGCCGGCGAGCCGTCGAACTGACGCGTAAGTATGTGTTTTTTCTCCCCCTGCAAGGAGGTCGGTGGGGATATGGCAGCAGCGATACGTGGGGTTGGAGGTGAGCTGATCTCCTGTTCTCCTCTCCCGCAGTGGGCAGCCTGGGTGTCAGCAGCGAGCTCCAGCAGAAGCTGCAGGACGTTGTCGTGGACAGAAATGCCCTCAGCCTGGGGAAGGTCCTGGGAGAGGGTGAGTGCTGGGGCTGCAGAGCTGGGGATGGACTCGTGGTCTCCATCTCAGAGCATTTTGGGTCTTCGAGGATGTAGCGGTGTCCCGGAAAGTGGTGCTGTGGATAAAGTGCTCGCCTCTTTCCTGCGGTGCAGGGGAGTTTGGGTCGGTGATGGAGGGGCGTCTCAGCCAGCCCGAGGGCACCCCGCAGAAGGTGGCTGTGAAGACCATGAAGCGTAAGTCATCACCCCGGCCTCGTGGAACTTGATGTCGCTTGTCCCAGTGGGTGCTGGTGTCCCTGCTACCTGTCTCAGGTGCTCTTTCTGTATCCCAGCACCATTTTGGGGGGGTGCTGGCCTCTCTGCTCACATCAGGCAGCCGAGGATGGCAGAGATGTCCTGGTGGTCCCTTCCCCTGACCCACGTGGGAGCTGTGCTCTGCAGGGAGATGGCAGCAGAGACTTGGGCTGTTAAAACGCTTGAGGTTTAAACCTCTTCTTTTTTTTCTCTCCTTCCCAGTGGATAACTTTTCCCAAAGGGAGATAGAAGAGTTCCTCAGTGAAGCAGCGTGCATGAAGGACTTTGACCATCCCAATGTCATCAAGCTCCTCGGTATGGGCGCTCGCTCCTCACGCTCCAGCTGGGAGAACCGGACCAGGGAGTGCTTGGGGGGGGTGTGTAGTGCCTTTGCCCACGGGGCTGAGCAACCTGGCTGTGTTTTCAGGTGTGTGCATCGAGCTGAGCTCCCAGCAGGTCCCCAAGCCCATGGTGATTCTCCCGTTCATGAAATACGGTGACCTGCACAGCTTCCTGCTTCGCTCCCGCCTGGAGATGGCCCCCCAGGTAACGGGCGTGGGGAGCAGAGGTCATCTCAGCTTCTCCTTGTACACCATCTCCTCCAGCCTCCTCTTAGTGCTCTCCTCTGGGCTTGCTCCTCCTGAGGAGCGCCAGATGGGACACAGCACCCAGATGTGGCCTCTCCAGTGCCAAATTAAGGGGAAGAACAGTTTCTCTTGCCCTGCTCCTGCAGCCTGCTGCAAGGTTGGCCTTCTTTGGTGCCAAGGCGCGGTGCTGAACCACGGTCAGCTTGTTCTGCACCGGGGTCCTTCTCTGCAGAGCTGTTCTCTAGACAAAAATACGTAACGTAAAGGCAGCCAAGTGGGGAAGGCGAGCAGGAAGCCATGTCTACCTGCGGACTGCACTCTGGAGAGGTGGCAGGAGAGGTGGGGCTGTGAAGGGTGTCACCAAACCACAGCAAGACAGCGCTTGGTGTTATTTCTAAAACAACTTCTAAAACAAGCTTCTGCAGGCTTGTGATCCCAGACATCCTCTGGTCGGAGGCTGTTAGCCCAACGGGGATGAGAGGGTCCGTGGTGGCTGCTGCTGTGGGCTCCTGGTGCTCTCCGAGGCCAGCGAGACCACTGGGATGTCAGCCCTGGATGGAGAAGCTGTTCAGCTCAACCCCAACGTGCTTCCCAAAGGGCTGCGGTGTCTAACTGCCCCCCTCCCTCCCCAGTTTGTGCCCCTGCAGACGCTGGTGAAGTTCATGGTCGATATCGCCCTGGGGATGGAGTACCTGAGCAGTCGGCAGTTTCTCCACAGGGATTTGGCAGCTCGAAACTGCATGTGAGTTTGTTTTCCCTCATCCTGGCTAGATGAACACCGGTGGAAGCCCTGTGGTTTTACAGCACAGCGGGGCTGCCTTCAATAAACCCCCTTCTGTCTCCAGACATGGGAGAAGAGCTCAGTCTCAGGTTTCTGCTTCAAAATTTGGCACGTCAGACTTTTCTCTCTTCTCATCCCTGTTTCTGCCGGGCAGGTTACGGGACGACATGACGGTGTGCGTGGCAGACTTTGGCTTGTCCAAGAAGATTTACAGCGGCGATTACTACCGCCAGGGCCGGATAGCGAAAATGCCTGTGAAGTGGATCGCCATCGAGTCCCTGGCCGACCGCGTCTACACCACTAAGAGCGACGTGGTAGGTCTGGGCAGCCGGGCGGCAGGAGGCGAGAGCTGGGCACCGATCCCTGGGTCGAGTCGTTCGCACTTTGTGACGGTTGATTTGTCCCCTGGAATTGCAGAGGAGCGGGAGGCTGTCGGTAAGGGGACGCACTGACCTTTTGCTGCCTGCCCAGCCTCCTGGAATAGGTCCGCGTCTACACCACTAAGAGCGACGTGGTAGGTCTGGGCAGCCGGGCGGCAGGAGGCGAGAGCTGGGCACCGATCCCTGGGTCGAGTCGTTCGCACTTTGTGACGGTTGATTTGTCCCCTGGAATTGCAGAGGAGCGGGAGGCTGTCGGTAAGGGGACGCACTGACCTTTTGCTGCCTGCCCAGCCTCCTGGAATAGGTTTATTGAGCCTGTTCTGTGGCATCGCTTATTATTTCCAGTTTTGGGGAGGGCAGGACCAGAGCCACAGCTCTCAGCATTGTTCGAGAGCCCGGCAGATGCTGGGCATTGACCTTTCCCCGTGAAAAGATGCATTCATTCCTCCTGGAAACGCTCCTTTCAGCCTGTTTTCCCTTTGTCCTGGCAGTGGGCGTTCGGCGTGACCATGTGGGAGATCGCCACGCGAGGGATGACGCCCTACCCAGGGGTGCAGAACCACGAGATCTATGAGTACCTCTTCCACGGGCAGCGCCTGAAAAAGCCCGACGACTGCCTGGATGAGCTGTGAGTGCTGGAAACCCCCTCCCCGCACTGCAGCCCCTTTGCTCTCTGCCTCCCTGCAGACAACCTGCGTAATTTTTTTTTTTTTTGCATCATCTCCTGAGTTTTGGTGTGCCTCAGAAAAGCCAGATCCCTGAGCAGCGTATCACCCGAGGAGGAAAAAACATCTTCTTAATTCCGGGCACACGGGGGCACAGAAATCCCAGCAGTTACCCGGGAGCAGGCGATGGGTTTACAGGGCTGGGGGACAGCAGCAGTGCCCTCTGCAGTCTGTGGCGGAGAAATAACGATTTTAGTGTTCTAGTTCTTTATTTATTTTTAAGATAGCATGTTTTCACCTGAAGGCCTCGGCTGGCGATGCTCTTCTCTGCCCCACAGAATTCCCTCTCGTTACTCTGGGCCCTTCAGTGCCTCAACCCCATGAATCTGGAAAGGGAAAATGTGGAAACCTCCAAACTTTGCATTTCTGAGCAGCTCAGCAAGGGTTTTTCTCCTGAGTTTTTCTCCAGTGCCATTACAGCTGAAAATGTTTAAGCACCCCCACTCACAGCAAAAAGCTGCAAATACCAAAACTGCAAAAACAAGAAAAGCTGCTGGGAGTCGCACAGCGCTTCCTACAAACCCCCCTTTCCAACTCCTGTCCAGGAAGGCAGCAAAGACTGAATTTTTCAAAAAACAGCAAAGAAACCTTTTATCAGCTCCATCCCGCTCGCGGGCAGGGGAGGCGGCCTGTGCCCCGCAGTGACAGCGGTGCCGCGAGTTTCCCTGCGCCCTGCATCCAGCCTGGGACCAGGAACCTGCGGGGAGGATGGGAGGACTCAGTGTCCCCGGAGCAGAGCTGGGATGTTCCTGGGGAGCAGATCCCAGCTGGGTGCCTCTGCCCGACCCCACAGCAGCGCCTTGGGCTGATCATTCCCTGCAAACAGCTTCGTTTTGATGTGAAGCAGCTCAGGGTGTGGAGAGCAGCCGGGAATTCTCCCCAGTACCCTACCTGGGAACGTCCTCCCCGCTAACCGCCCTCCTCTCCCCGTTTCCAGGTACGAAATCATGTCTGCGTGCTGGAGAGCCGACCCCGCCGCCCGCCCCACCTTCTCCCAGCTCAAAGTCCACCTGGAAAAGCTGCTGGAAAGCCTCCCCGCCATCGGGACATCCCGA
>NW_010116143.1:0-824 GCF_000699245.1 Pterocles gutturalis
GGGGGGGGACAATGGGACCCTGCAGGGCATCCAGAGATGGGGTTTCAGCACCCCCAAAAGTCTGTGGAGCCCTTCCCACCCCAGCAGGGTAAGAGTGGGGAGCCCTGGGAGGCGGGTTGGGGTGACCCACCCTCCGCCTGGCCATGGAAAGCGAACGCGAATGCATCAGGACTGTTATGATAATGCCTTGGGAGGAGGCAGGGCAGCGCTGACATTTCAAAGAAACCTCCAAAGAAGGAAGCGGAGCACAGAGAGCCAGCTGGTGTCCATCACACCGCATCCCCGCTCTGCCAGCACCCTGGGACCACCTCGGGACATCGCTCCCTGGCATTCCATCATCCACCTGCTCCTCCCAAAAAACAATGCCCTGAAGTTACAGCTCTGCCAGTCGGTCAGGCTGGGCAAACTGGGGCAGCACCAGTGCGTGGCTCAGGGAAAGAATCACAGAATGGTTTGGGTGGGAAGGGACCTTAAAGATCATCCAGTTCCACCCCCGTTCCATGGGCAGGAACACCTCCCTCTAGCCCAGGTTGCTCAAAGCATCATCCAGCCTGGTCCTGATGGTCCCAGTGCTCCTTGCCTGGCACAAGTGGTCCCTGCCAGGAGGGTGGCGGGGAGCAGCCAGGGACAGGAACTACATCCCCAGCATGTACAGAGGATGTGCCAACGCAGCAGCATTACTGCTCCCAAACACCAAAATCTGCCCCTCCAGGGCACCCTGGCCCAGAGCTGCTCCCTGGGCATAAGGGACCCGAGCAGTGCCACCGCAGCACCAAGCATCCCCACCGCTGCCAAACCCCCTGGCACTCACTGTCCCCGTAGCC
>NW_010116143.1:879-1453 GCF_000699245.1 Pterocles gutturalis
AGGTCCCTCAACGGCCGCAGCTGCGTGCCCGCCCTCCGCTGGGTGACAAAGCTGATGCTCAGCCGGTGGTGGGGCCGTCGTGCGGGAAGGGGGGGTGCCAGCCAAAGCTGTGTCCCCTTTAGGGGATGGCAGCCCAGGGGGACAGGGTGGCAGGAGCAGGAAAGGAGGCTCCTGGGCGTGCTGGATGCTGCAGGTAGGATCTGCAGAGTCCTCCCATGGCTGCACCGGTGGCACCATCCCCCCCAGTGTGGGGGTTTCACCCCCCATCACCCCAGTCCCATGACACGGGAGGGCTGTGCCAGGCTTGGGGCTGCTCTGAGAGCCTGGATCCCAGGTTGGAGCCCGGAGCAGGCGCGTTCTCCCTGCAGCAGCTGGGCTGTTTCACAGTCATTGTGTCCAGGGGTGGGCAGGGACATGGCCCCCTCTGAGGCGGATTGAGTGGACACGCTTCAGGGCTCCAAACAGCAGCTCAGGGGTGGGGGGGCTCCCCCAGACCTCCCAGGAGAGAAAAGCCAGGGCTTCTCCTTGGGGTGAACATCAAAGAAAAACCCTCTAACTCTCCTCCTGCCTTTTC
>NW_010116144.1:0-323 GCF_000699245.1 Pterocles gutturalis
GGGAGCCCCAGGAAAAAAAACCTCCTCGATCACCGCGTTTCTCCCAGAGAGCTATTAATAATTAAGCCACTCATTTAAGGCAAAGTCAATAAAGCACCTGGGCTAGGAACTGTTTGCCAGAACCACCCCGGGGGAGCCAGCCTGGGTGGAGCCAGGCATCCTCCTGGCATCCCGGCACGTGGGGCGGGGGTGCTGCGGTGCCAGGGGGGGACAGCAGGGTCCCCTGGGGAGACGGCAGGGTCCCCCATGGGGCTGGGTGCTGAGTAGGGGGTTAATGGTGTCAGTTCACTCACTTCGGCAGAGTCAGTGGCAACGGAGCTGGT
>NW_010116145.1:0-7670 GCF_000699245.1 Pterocles gutturalis
AAAAATAAATAAATAAATATTTTTTTTAATTCTGTATGACTTCGGCAGAATTTGTGTCATTAGCACTTAAAAATGCATGCATCCTTGGCTTCAGATCTGACTGATCTCTACCAACATAGGGTCAGAACAAAACCATTGCCTTATATGTGTAGATAAAGCACTTTAATGTTTTATCCTAGGTCATATTTCTAAACCTTTATCATAGAATCATGGAATCATTTCACTTGGAAAAGACCTTTAGGATCATCAAGTCCCAACTTGATAAAAACCCAACACCACTAAATCCCACTAAACTATGTCCCTAAACACCACATCAGCATGTCTTTTAAACACCTCTGGGGATGGTGACTCAACCAACATCCCTGGGCAGCCGGTTCCAGTGCTCGACAATCCCTTTGGTGAAGAAATTTTTCCTAGTATCTAATCTACACCATCCCTGGTGCAGCTTGAGGCCGTTTCCTCTCTTCCTATCATTTGTTACCCAAAAGAAATATGGTCATCTACCAAAGGTCTACAAAGTCACTTCATGAATACTTGTTCTTCTGCATTGTTGAGTCAAGGTTTATTTTTCCTCATATTTGGGAGTTCCATGGGCTCAACACATATCAGTTTAATACCAGTCTACATGATCCTTCTTTCCTTCCTGTAACCTTAATACCTTCTTAACCAGTCATTTCACATATCTTTTCACATATAGGAAATGCAGAAAATTACCAACGTTCTTTGCTTTTTGCTTTCAGATTCTAATTCTTCACTTATCTCAATGGACTTTGGATCCTGCTTGTCAGCACATCCCACTCCCCTCAAATCTAGCATTCTTGCTAGATTCATTCATTCATTTAATCCCATCATACAAAGCCATTTCCTGCAAATAACATTTCTCCCTCTTTGATGTTTACACCCTCCAAACAATCTGTTGCTGTTATCAGACCTGAAGGAATAAGGAATTCAGTGAATTACACATTTTTTCCCTGTGTCAGCAAGCAGATGGCAAAATTCTCAAACTCATTCATCATTTGAGACTATATTGGAAGAGCTTTCCATTTTGCTGTGTGGGAGCAACATGAATGACAGACATTCTGCATATCCACATTATCAACTAAGTTGATTCAATGGTTAACTCCCATGTTGCAGTTCCCCAGTCATCAACACTAAAAAAACCTTCATCTTCTGAAATGTTTGGTAGAGTAAACTAACTCTCCCCTAAGAAAAAACTGTCCTGTAACTCTGTGATAGTTTATTTCAAGGTTAATTTGCATCAGCCAGTGTGGGTAAGTTAGCATCAGGTCTGATTTCCTACACCAGATATAGTGCTCCTCCATACACAAGCAGGCTTTGGCTGAAAACTCTTTTAAGTGCCTTGAAGTCCCATCCCGGCCTCAGAAACATATATACTCAGTATTAGGTGAGAAAAACAGAGTTCTGGTGGACTGAAACTCAGCTGCCATATCATTTCAGACACTGAAATGAAAAAAAAAATGTTCTTTTATAACAACTTCCTTGCTCTTCCACCAACAGAAAGTGGTTGGGGCAAGACTGGGAACATGAATGTATGTGACGTTTTGAACTTTAACTCTTACAGAAGCAAAGGAAGGAGAGCAAGCCTGAACATTTTAAGGTGACTTCTGAGTCAGTAACACTGGTTAAGACTGTGCCCAAAGATGTGATGGAGGCTTTAAAGAGCTTCATTAATAAAATATCAATAAAGTATAAATAAATTACTATGTCAAATAATCCTGTTGAAATGTAACTGCTACTTTGCATGTCTAAGCATATCACAAATTGCTTGTAAATCTTCCATTATGGTGTTTATAGCAACCTCTGATTTTTAGCAGCCTGGGGCACTCTAAGGAGTGATTTTTTTAAGATGTTAATGGATAGAATAAAAAGAGATGGATAATCTTAGAGAGTAAATTTTCAGTGCTGACTCCTGTAGTAGAGTTTACATCCACGAATTGCAGAGTAGAGAGATTCCCTAATAAGCATGGGGAGATTTGTTCATCACAGAACAGGACATGCAGGTGCCAGTCTTAGAACCAATGAACCTTTTGTTATAAAAGAATGTACCGCAAATCCAAAACCAATCTGGGAGATGCGTTATCTGGGACTAACCATCCTGAATCCCTTCCCAAAACAGAGTACCTAAGATCTTTTCCTGGGACAAGCAGAGAAAGAGTTAATTCACTTATTTTAAACTCCCCTTCATACTCTGTTTCATTATTTAGAACAAGCCCTTATGAAGTGCAAAACCCAAACTTAATAATTTTCTTTCACTGAGGAGTTTGAACCAGCTTCTCAAGAAGTTAATTGCCTAGTTCTGTACCATGTAGAAGGTCAACATTTCATCAATATTTCCTTAACCAGTGATATTTTAGCATAAAGCATAGAAAATTTAGTTAAAGAACTGGATTGAGGTATAAACACTAACTATAAAGTTACAGAATCATGCTCATTCTCTTAGGTTTAGGATATCCTATAAACTCTGGAGATTGATACTGCTTCTCTCATACGTGTATCCATACTTCGTCTTCACTGATGAGCTTAACTGTACTTTGCAAGTTGGGTAACATGGGTTCACAATTGAAACTGAGCTTCTGAGACAAGTATACTGATACCTACACTAATGTGTTGAAAATAGGATACTGTGGAGTTTGGGGGGTTTCTATTGTTGTTGGTTTGGTTTGATTTTCTTTTTTTATTTCAAGCTAAGTAAGAGGAGAAATGCCTTTTCTGTAAAGCTTGACAGGACTTAGACATAAAAGAAGTAGGGTTGTTCACACTTTCAACTCTGGGCCACTTCTGGTCATGATGAAACAGAACTCTGATTTTCTGAGAAACTTGCTGAAAATGCTAATGTTTATAGGCACCTGTGGTGAGATTATTTTAATTTGAGTAATTTTTAATTACAGTTATCAGAGCTTATGATTAAGGGTGAATACAAGAATTACAAAGACTCCTGTCCAGCTTATTAGCAAATTGATTGGATTCTTCTATCTTCCATTAACCAGGAACATATCAATAACATTGTGCTTGAACTACATAGCAATGCAGTAATATTTTAATTACTTAGGTGACTTCTTTCAAAGTCAGAGATTTCAAAATTCTTTAAAAAATCCTAGGAAGAAATCCAGTAGCCTATGGTATGTACTTTTTATTAGCAGAGTTACAAATACTCACAAAGGGGCTTCATCAAATTACATCCCTTTGGATCAAAACTACTAAATCAATAAACCACTATGTTAAAAAATAGAAAATTCTTCAGTAAAATTTATGTCAAAGAGTCAGCATTGTTTCCATCAAAACAAGTAATCCAATGAACAGAACAAACACACCACAATCTTTATGAGCTTCCATTTACAACTGATTTATTCATGTCTAAAAATGGAGTTTTGTAGTGTAACTCCATTATGTCCTGAAAGGCTTTGGTAAATTAACAGTTCACACTAGTAATAAGACCAAAACTTTCATCCATTTACAAAACTTTTCCCATGAGTTTTAAAATACTTTTTAATCTTTTGTTTTTGAGACTTTCTGCCTTTTTAGATTCTAAGTATCAGAAAAAAATGAAAATCAGTGACATTAAGAAAAAAAATGGGTTTTGTTGGTCAATAGTATAAATAGGAAAGAGGACTATATTTTAAAGGGAAAAATTCATCACAAAATCTATTAAGAACTTCAGGAAAGTCTGTGCATAAGTGTGAACTCATTAATATTTCCACTAGCACAATCAAATCATTAGAAGATGTCCACCTGTTTGAGTATTTTGCTGTGGTGGTCTGGGACTTAAGTTTGAAAACCTTTGTAAACAGCAGAAAAATGTAGAAAATTTTATTCTGTTGAGAGGGTCTTGCCTACTTGACTAAGGAATACTTGTATAAGGAAGTTTTTCAAGATTTATTTTTATATTTTTGTATTAATGATGCTTTCAGAGCACTAAAAATCTCCACCTCATTTCATAGCAGAAACTGATTATACAAGAACTAAACCTGAAGATAATTTTCTCTTCTAATTCTCTTCTTTCTTCCTCAGAGGAAACTTGAGGACACCAGAACTGATGAAAGAGATTAAATGAGTTTATTCTGACTTTGCAGAGCAACTGTTAGGGATTCCAGATTTTACTGTTGGTATTAAACATATTCCAGTGAAACAAGAAGGTGACAGACCCTGTCCTTGAGGGATTAATGGATATTTTCAGAATAATTATCCTTCCAATTCACAAGGCTGAAGGAAAAAAAAGAAAACACTTTTTAATCAAATAAGAACTTGGTTAGTTATTTGACAGTGTTCGCTCTTGGTTTAGGCTAGGCTGCACCACAAAGAATCTCTAATAATATGAGATTGCAAAATAAAACACATCCAGGATCAGTATAATCCAGAATTCTGATTTTGACTGTAGGCAGAAGCAGATGCTAAGAAGGTGCAAGAAATTAAAAATAGATAGATGAGAAAAAAATGCAGCCTCTGCACTCAGCTACATCCTGGTTTCCAGCAAATAACACTGGTCCTGCAGCAGAGCATGTTGCATTCTTTACAATTCCTTTTGGCATTAACTAGTCACCCTGTTTTTGAGTCTTGCTAAATTCTTAGTTCTATGAATAAAACAACAGGTTGTTACATTTCCCCAAAACCATCTAAATTAAGGAACTGTTTGGCCCAGGAAAATTGCACTTAATCTCTCATTCCCTAGCTCAGTGACACTTGCAAGTGAATAAGCAGTGGAAGGGAGACACTGAGACATTCCTACCCATTCTATCACATACATCCCCAGGAGAAGAGCCAAGATAAAACAGCCTTTATAACTATTCTGCTCCAACATACGCAGCAAAGGGATATGAAAGACGACATCCTGCATCCCCATTATAATGTAAAGTATAAGACTATAAAATCTTCAGGAAAAGATATGTTTAGCAATACGAAGTGCCTGGTAAAACAATAGTGGAATAACAGAAAAAAGTGGCTTATATCATAGTATGAATATGAACTATAAAGTAGATGTGATCAGCTTTGATATTCAATAATATATAATACCTTGTTAAATAAGCTATTGTAGTCAGGGAGGCAGAAAGATCACTTTGATCTAGTCAAAGATTAGAAAAAAAAATAATTGAAATATTAACTCTTCTTATGAAAAAAGTCCTGAACTCCAGCATTTCATGGTCACTCCAGCCAAGGCTGCCCTTGAGTTTCACATTCCCCACCAGACCTTCCTTGTTGGTGAGAACAAGGTCCAGCATAGCACCACTCCTGGTTGGCTCCTCTATCACATGAAGAAGGAAGTTATCATCAACACACTCCAGAAACCTTCTGGACTGCTTATGCCCTGCTGTGTTGTCTCTCCAACAGATATGAGGGTGGTTGAAGTCCCCCATGAAGACCAGGGCTTGTGAATGCGAGGCTGCACCTATCTGCCTACAGAGGGTCTCATCCACTTGCTCTTCCTCGTCTGGTGGCCTGTATCAGACCTCCACTATAACGTCCCCTGTCCCTTCCCTCCCTTTAATCCTGACCCACAGGCTCTCGGTTGGCTCCTCACCCTTTCCCAGATGGAGCTCCATGCACTCCAGCTGGTCACTGACGTAGAGGACAACATCCCCTCCTTGTCTCCCCTGCCTGTCCTTCCTGAAGAGCCTGTATCCCTGCATTCCAACACCCCAGTCATAGGAGTCATCCCACCATGTCTCCGAAGATGCTCTTCCCCTTCTCCAACAGATGGATGCCTTCAGCCCCCAGCAGACCATGTTTCTCAAAGCAAGTCCCATAGTCCAAGTGGCCAAACCCCTGGCTGTGGCACCACTCCTGTAACCATTTGTTGATTTGGTAGATCTTACTGGCCTTTTCAAACCCCTTCCCTTTTACCGGGAGGATTGATGAAAAAACTACTTGTGCTCCAGAGTCCCTTGTTGCTGCTCCTAGGGCTCTGCAATCCTTCTTGACACCCCTCAGGCTGCTCCTGGCTGTATCACCGGTGTCCACATGAAACAACATCTGGGGATAATATTCAGTACAGCAGGGGATAATAACCATCTGAATACTCAAAATGGAAGCTAATGTTACAACTAACATTCCATTTAATGGCATGGTTAACAAAATCCAAAGGATTTGAGGTCCAAAAATATCAACCCTTGCTACAGGCAAGTCTAAATTCTATGAATATGCAAACTGTACTGTAACTAAACACTGCTTTCATAACTGAGGAAAGCCATGTCACATGAAGGATGCGCTAGAGAAAGGGAATGACACACACTTGCTTGTTTCTAATTTGACGTAGCACCACCTTGGCTCTAAATCCTTACCAACTTTTGTAAGAAGCAGAAAAATTGCTGTAGTGGGTCGACCTTGGCTAGATGCCAGGTGCCCACCAAAACCACACGTGGGGGAAGCTTCTAGCAGCTTCTCACAGAAGACACTCCTGTAGCCCCCCACTACCAAAACCTTGCCACACAAACCTGATGGAATTACATATAGCTACTGTTGCTTCCCCATTTGATTGATATTAAGCCCAATAAGCGAAAGTGTTTGTCCAATAAATTGGGTCACCAACCCAACACAGGAGAGAGAACAACTGCATCATTCATCTTTCTGAAGGGTTCAGTGGGCCCATTCCTCACTTTCAGACACTGGTACCTAGGAACATTTAAATCTCTTGAGTTTCATTTCTTTAGAGCTCAATTACCACCCCTAAAGATGTGTTAAGACTGATCTTAAATATACATTGGAATAAATGCATAATGATTGTGACGTCCTCGGACACTATGATAATGAGATCCATAAAAATATGAAGTCTACAGAAGGATCTCTTTGCTATTTTCTCTCCTTACATTCTCCAGAACTTCATTAATAAATATTAATGTTATTTTAATATTTAAACATGTTCCACCATGTATTTCTTATACTTTCTACCTTGACACCTAAGCTTCCCTTGAGCAATTGTAATGAATTTCTAAAGACTTCCTCAGCACATTGTCCCAGACCAAGAAAACTATCATTATTTCCTATTTTACTGCTTCTTCCTCTGTTTTAGTAATATCCACAATATACCATCCAGAGTACAGGTAATTGATAGGTGGTTCATCCAATTAGAGCTGAGCAGTTTGCAGAATGGTGTCTTATAACTATTCTATAGCTGAACAGAAAATAGCAGCAAAACAGAGAAAACTTTTTTTACGCATTCACAATCAAAGACACAACACATTCCTTAGAATTTATGAATAGTGATGATTTCTCCAACTGTTTTCCCACTAAGCAGCTCTTAGGACCTTCCACTTTATAGAATGACCTGGAAAACTCTTAATTTTATTACCCATTGGTTAGTTTCTAACAATTTTAAACATTAATTGGCTCTGTTTCTTAGACCGTTAAAAATGCAGGGCCTTGTTTCCAGCTTGATGTGAGGCTGCATGTGAAAACTTTTCAAACTGTGTGGCTAGAAAATACTGTACCTATGTCAATGTTACTACAAAGATTTGTAACAGATGTTTATTGCTTCAAATTAATTATGATAGCCCAGCCCAGCTGTTCAAGAAATTAGCCAAGAGTTTAATGGAGTGTTAATTTTGCAATACCTTTTTCTGAATAACAGCTATGAAAACCCTACTGTAACTGTTATTTGTTATTGAACATTTCTGAACCTCTTTACCCATTATAAGTCACAGAATCACAGAATCACAGAA
>NW_010116146.1:0-2812 GCF_000699245.1 Pterocles gutturalis
CATCCATCAAATCCATATTTTTCCAATTGGGCCACCAGGATGTCAAACGCTTTGCAGAAGTCCAGGTAGATGACATCAGTTGCTCCTGATATCTGCCTGAGAAAAGCTTTTCTCTGCAGTATTTTAAATAACAATTTAGGATGTAGTTTTTAGAAAATTCTAATAAACACGGAAAAATTTATATTGATATTAAATAATTTTTCTACAGGTGCTGTCAACCTTCAGTAGTTTTTATCAGAAAAGCATTTGTCTGAGATAGTTATTCAGCATACAGAGGAATGGAGTCTTTGCAATTTTTGTTTCAGTTTTTATGAAACTCTTAATTTTAACTTCTCCAATTAATTGCTCAATTGGGAGTTATGCAGGCAGTATAATGCATTGCAGGAAAGACCCCCAAAATGCACACATCCCCTTTCCTGTACTGAGGGACAGAATATAAAAAGAACTCAGATCTTGGCCAGAGTTATGTTAGGATCTCAACTTTCAGATTAGAGTACTTTTTTGGAATGAGGTAAGAGGAAGGATTAAATCTTGGTTTAGAAAAAGGGAAGACCTCATGAGAAAGCATCGGAAGGAACATTGTTTTCTAATTTAACTGCTGGTGATTTATCTTGGATGTGTCATGTATGGAGGATACTACAGCAAATACACTCATTTGCCAGGGGCTCAGTGTTCTCTTATCGGCACAGCTAGTGGTCTGCCTGAGCAGATTTGGGGAAATTGCATGGCATGCCTATGCCTTAGTTTCCCAACTGTAAAACTGGAGTAATAATTTGTTACTTCAGATGATGTTATAATAATATCCCCCTCAATTTTTGGAAGGTTGCTGCTATCATCCTTCAGATGGGTTAAAAGCCCATGTTAAATACATCTACTCTCCCTTCATATTCAAAACCAACAGTTTGCTTATCTCTTCAGTCATCTACCACAGATGGAGAGGACTGTGCTCCCAGTCAGGACAACTCTGACACAAGAGGATGTTGCTTAGTCAGTGAGATATTTTGTACATTTGTCATTGTGTAAAATACATCTATTTTAATTCATGACTAAGAATAAAAAATTTATTACCACAGGGTAAATCAATTAAATGTTCTCATTCTTAGAACAAGTATGCATTCCTAATGGAACATTTTGTAGCATGTTGTTATATTGCCCTACAGTACTAACAAACATCTATTATCATACGCAACCTATTGAAAGCTGACTCAGTTACCCCGCAGATAATTTTAAAATGCCTTAAAAATTTTAATCATGAAGCACTTGAACACCACTTTAAAAAACCAAACCCAACTGAATTTAAGCATACAAGTGGAAACAGCAAGATAACAAGGAGTGGATTCAAACCATATTGACACAAAGGTATGCTGCTGTTTTATTGCAAAATATCGCAGTCTGAAGCACAGTCTTGAGTGTGTGCTCACTTGGAATCATAGAATCATAGAATCATTAAGGTTGGAAAAGACCTCAAGGATCATCAAGTCCAACTGTCAACCCACACCACCTAACCCACTAAACCATGTCCATAAGCACCACATCTACACGTTTCTTGAAGTCTTGAGTCATATTCCTTGAAGTTTTGAGTCATATTCCTCTCTCCTCCAGTTTATGTTGACATTCCCTTCTCCTCTCCAATAGAATAATTTGTCTGCTCATTGACTAAAATAATATCTGAAACCCTGCAAGCAGCTTGTTGAGATGTGAACAAACCAAGATTACTCCATAGCTCTGCTCTGTGTTTGTCCCTCTCCCACCACCCACTGGCAGGCCAGCTTAAGCCACACGGCTGGAGCTGTAAGAGACAGGGCCATTCTCCAGTCACACTGTTTTGGGGAGGTAGGATAAAATTCCCATGGAGAGTTTGCGGAGTGTAAAGGGATGCAGTAGAAAGTGCCTCTGGCTCAAGGTCGGGTCTTTGGGTTTTGGTGAGCAGCTGGCCCTGTTAGCTTACTGTGCAACGGATGCTCAGAAGCTTCTTTCTGCTTTGGTTGTCTTAAGTTATATATTAAATCCACATTTCTACGAACAACAAGAGAATGGTAACTTTCAACATGTCAGTACAAACTACGGGCTATGCAGCACCCCCAACCATTCAACCAGCTAAGAATAGGGACCTGGGGACTCATTTCCAGCCATAGTTCTTTGTCAGGGTTCTGGGATACAAGGTTGTTATTATTATTATTATTATTTTGGAAATATTACTCAGCTATTGCTTTTGTTCCAAACCTCAAACAGTTCATATATAGTGCAACATAAAGTACAAAGTACCTATATCTTAAAATATCTTGTTTCATATTTATTTTTCCAGTGACTTGGTATTTACTAAGTCAGTAGTTACATTTACAAGAAGCGAGCAAATTTAGAGATTTCTGAGCACAAACCTGTCAGTCCAAAGGGATATGTCTGCAGGTTTTAATCTCTAGAGAACTAGCTCTAAATGTAGTCTGTATAATCACCCATACCGCAGTTTGTTTGTATTGCTCTGGTAGAACTGCATAGCATTAAAAATCAAAGCCAAACATAGGATGAGTTGTATATAGACACAGTTTGCAGCCTCTCCCCACATTTGCTCCAGTAAGGCTTGATGGTAGAGAAAGATTACTGAAAAATCAGAATTCAACTACATTTACAGCATCATGTGGGAAATCTTTCCAATACCTGAATGTTACGATTATCAGAGTTCAGGACTACTATAAACAGAAAATCATATAATTTTTTTTAATTGGTTCTCCTGATAGTCTTCACTACAGTACTGTAAACTTCTTCTAAAGTGGAATTTAACTGCACCACCCGAATCGTATGAATTAAACTCACA